>NC_045158.1:16007794-16017794 GCF_900700415.2 Clupea harengus | reverse complement strand
TTCCCCCAGAGACTGGCTGGGATTCATCTCCATTCTCATTAGAGCGACGTGGGCGGAATCACAATGTCTCACAGCGTCTAGACTGCCTCCCAACCCTAAAAAAAGCCACATCAGCGCGCAGGCCAACAAAGGAAAATCACTACTCTTTCTCGGCCTCTCTCTCTGTTCCTCAGCAGAGATGCAGAGACATGAATCAGACGAGGCTAAGGGTACTATATAACTGATTTGGATTAATACCATGAGCTAAGAGTCTCTAGACATTTTATAGCTCTTAAGGGCATCATTTGAGCTAAACAGGAAGTGTTGTATTTGAGTCGTATTTTTTTGGGCCAATGACTTGATTCCCACTTGCCAAGGCCCCAGTGTCTAATCTACTTTGCTGGAGGTACTAGGGGCTAAAATTAGGCTCATTCTGATGTCAGGATGAGATGTAGGAAGCATGTGGATGGAGGGAGCCTTTGAACTATAGCCAGCATTAATGTTCGCAAAACATGAAACACACAGACTCTTACTCCTCGAGTCTCAAGGCCACTAGCACAAGTGTCAGGAAATGTGACACGGCACAGGAAGGAAGTGAAGCGCTGGACCGCCTACCCCGACTCAATCTCCACTTCACCCAAACCCATTCCCACTGCATTCCCCCACCTCCTCCTCCTCCTCCTCCTCCTCCTTCACCTCTTCTCCATTCCCCCCTCCCCTACAGTGCAATTAGTCCCCTTCCTGAGTGAGGTGACAGGGAGGGGTGAATCTGTGGGACCCTCCAGCCTCCATCCCACCCAATCCCCTCCTCTAGCCACATTCAAGCAGAGAGGAGAAGGGAAGCTGTGTGCGTGTGTGTGCGTGTGCGTGTGTGTGTGTGTGTGTGTGTGTGTGTGTGTGTGTGTGTGTTTGTGAATGTGTGTGTGTGTGTGTGTGTGTGTGTGTGTGTGTGTGTGTGTGTGTGTGTGTGTGTGTGTGTGTGTGTGTGTGTGTTCAGGGGGAGGGGAGGGGTTAAAGCCCCTTTCATTTAATCTCAGAGGGCCATTTGGTCAAATGAGTGCAGGCCAGTAAAAATACTGCAAGTGGCCACTACTGTTGCAGATAGATATTGAACAAAATGTGGCGTTTTCATTAGCAGCGTTAATTAATGAAAAGCTGGGAAACGGGGGTTTCAATGGTTAAAGACTTGACGTATGTCATCATGCTTTCTGAAACACTGGATTTCTCAATGTAAGAAGTGATACAATATTTGTAAATGGTACCTGGTGTTACTGCTCATTACATGCTGTCTCCATTATGTATAAACAATTTTCATTTTTTAAGCAGTGAATTATTTTTGCCTTGATGATCTGCAGTGCACGTGTAGGGATATATTCAATACAAAAAAATATAATGCATTTTCATAAAGATATAAAGACAATTCTTGAAAGTTCCATAGGGAACTCCTGGCAACAGCAGTTAGAAAACCGCAATTAAGCTCCACATCAAGCAGAACATCAGCCACATGAATATGTCAATGTTGCAATGGTGTTGTTGCACTGTCCCTATTCAAATAAACAAATAAATGTGGGAGGCAGTTTTAACTAGTATCAAATATCCATCTTCCAGCCACCTTCACAGCCCCATGGAAGTTTAAAGTGGCATTATGCAGCAATTGTACATCAGGATTAGGGTTAGGTTAAGCAGTTTTACCTTAAAATAACAGCTTTTAAAAAATTGGGGCGCTACAATGACTTTTAATATGGAGAATCGCCTCCGTGCCATTGCCATACCAGGGTCCGTAGGCATATTACTGCTAAATGTAGGATTGCCTGAAGCCGCCCGTTTTCTTCTGTCTGCCGAACTAGTAAGTAGCTTATTTGCCGTCTTGCTTTGTCTTGTGTGTTGCACTTGCTTGATGTTTTACTGTGTTAGGACAGTTGTTGACTAACTAGTTTGTCATAATGTCAGTCAGCACATTTCAAGAGATTTCGTTAGTTTTAGCTGCTAGCATATCGTTAGCGATTAGCAATTGTTCCGTTAATGCTACTTTAAATCGATCCTAAACACCAATGGGAGACAAGCAGTTTTTTGTCCTCTCACGCTGGCCGGGTCTCTGTGAACGACCCGACATCCGGGTCTCTGTGGGTGCTGCACTCTGCTTTGTGTAAACAAACAAACAAACCAAAAAACAGTCCTCTGACAGTCTGTGCCTTCACAGCACCAGAAACAGCCACCACCCCTGACTAACAGTTCCCACTGCACTGTCCATATCCAGTGGCTTGTATCACAACACAGCTCTTTCCTGAATAAAGCAATTACGTTTCATGGTTTAATGCCAAATAGGTTCACTGCTGTCTCTAATGGAGATGCACTGCACTGTGGCATGGGTTGAGTTCAAAAACACAATAAGCAAAGCAGCCAGGATGAGCAGGGCATTGGATGGCTACCCTTAAAGTGAAATAATCTGTGGTCAGTGATCCTCCGGCGCCCAGGTTTAATAATCTCTATCTTATCTCTGCCATCTTTAATTACCTCCCTTTAGTCCTTTCAATTTGGACTCAGATATGTCAGAAAAATGCAAGCCACAGCAGAAAGATGGGTATCTCTTTCATTTTCACTCAATTTGTATGTTTGTGTGTATTTCCATGTGTGAGAGTTCATACATGTGTGTGACTGTGTATGTGTTCATGTGTGCGTGTTGTATAAAGGTGTGTGTGTGTGTGTGTGTGTAAGTGTTATACTGTGGACTATGGACTCTATGCTGCTGTACTGTGTGGGGTACACAATATGATGTCGCGCTGATATCACCCTGCCCAGAGCCTTGAGTCATGTTGTGGCTTGCAGATGGCAGTTGAAAAGCACCTGGGCCTACGCACAGCCTCTTCCTTAGGCAGCGAGAGCAAACCCCACAAGGGTCATTCGAGGACAGCCACAGATTCAGTTGAACCACAGAGGGGACCCAGCCCTGACCAAACCACTCCACCCAACTCCCACCTTACTGTCTCCAAACTGCTTACAGACAGCCATTACAGAGGAAGCCAAAAACCTGTGTGTATGTGTGTGTGTGTGTGTGTGTGTGTGTGTTGGCCAGTTTCTGTGAGTGTGTGTGTGTATGAGTGAATGCACGTATGTGTGTGTGTGTGTGTGTATGTGTGTGTGTGTGTGTGTGTGTGTGTGTGTGTGTGTGTGTGAGTTTGTCTATGTCTGTGTGTGTCGAGTGTGTGTGTAAGTGTGTGTGTGTGTGTTTATGACACATCACCACAAATCAAAACAACATGAAGCTACTGGGAAAAATGTTGAAACCTCAAATTTTAACTCTATTTTTCAAAGTTTAACTCTATATTGAACATCACAGCCAGAGTTCTCTGTCTACTTTCACTGTAAATAAAGTCAGCCGTGAATTAAATCTAATTTCTGAAAAGAGAAGTAGGAGGTTAAGAGGGAGAGAGAGAAAGGAGAAAAGAAAGAGAATGAGAAAGAGAGGGAAAGAGAGAGAACACAGGGGAAAATAAAGATTCAAAAGTAAGCGTTGTTGACATGAAATTCACTGCTTATCTTTGTGATGTCATCTCAAAATGAAATGTTCTGATTATATATCACCACATGCATCACAAACCACTACGACTCCCATCCTTAATTTCACCCTAGCTACACAAGCTAAGACTGGCATTTCTCTCCAAAACAAACACATAAAACATGAACAAATAAATAAAGAAAAGCCAGTGTGCAAATATCTGCTTCGGCCCAGGAAGGAGTGAAATTCTCATTAACATGCTCGACTTGCCCGCAAAAATATTCCAAGCCATTTCATGCTGGCATGCGTCTCTGTCTCTCGTGTTTAATCTGCTCATGTTTGTGTAAAACTCCCTGCTCGATCACAAAGCAGCCTGCATGAGCGTGTGGACGTGAGTGCACTGGGCCACGTCCTGCCATGCGGTGCCTTGCCTCTCATCATGACAGACAGATTCAGAGATGGAATGGATGGTGGATGAATGTGGAGAAATGGCACCCAGTATAAAAGCCTTCTACATATGTGCGGACTGAAGGCTGATAACAGCGCTGCCCCAGGCTCAGTGTGTTATCATGAAATGCAGTGGGGAAAAAATGATCATTTTCATTGTATTGATCTGTTGCTTATAGTCCGAGACACATGTTTGGGAGTGACCACACACACACACACACACACACACACACACACACACACACACACACACACACACACACACACACATACACACACACACATACACACACACATTATTTTTCTCTTGATATTTCTACCAAAGCAGTAGATAAAAATGACTCTCTGTAACTGTTTCGGGCTGCTTCAGGATTCAGGCATAACAAACCAAGAAATATCCTTTGACACAGGTGTTCCAATCAGAACAATTATTTGCATGGTTTGCAAGGTTCCCCTATATGGACACTATTGTCTATCATCCCACTGAAAACAGTAACTAGTCATGCTGTGATGTAAGCTATCTGATTTATGTTTTGTGTAGGTAGTTGGCTAGCTAGCCAGCTAGCTAACTCTGTCATTTATGTTGAAGTCTTTAAATATGACGTCACTCGCTTGTCTTTTACTAGCAACTGTAGCTTGTCTACTTTCCTCAAAACTTTATACCGCTACATTAAGTGACTCTATTCTTGTCTCTCTATTCCTCTGTTAGCGAATTGGATGCATTTGGCTCCCTGATCGTGACTACCACATGAAGGCATTGAGACACATGTTTCTGTTTATATGCAGCTTTGCTCACAGAACATTTGGATGCAACTACGAGTTAGATCTTAAAGAGCCGGACCTGAGCTTTGACCTTGCTTTTGTTTGAATGACTGTTGACACCCAAATTAATATGTTTGTTTATACATGAAATCTAGCAGAGCAGACCGATGCAGGACGAGACTACGCAGAGGATGACAGAACACTGTTAGGAATATACATGTATTCATGATGCCTCACACCATGAGCACTCTGCACCGTTAGAGACATTACTCTATTCTCCTCCTTCTCCACTGGCTGAGAGGTATGAGCCTGCTGACCAATCCTGACCTTCCTCAGTATAAATAACAGCTATCCTGAGCCTCCACACTTTCCCTCACAGTCCCTGTGTCAATGGGCCTCATTCTCGAACATTTTCTGAAGTTTCTTCTGAAATGTTTCTTACGGACTTCGGAAAACCAACGTAAGAAAATGCGTGTCTCCGCCAGATTCGTGAATGCCTGAAAATGTGTTCTTACGCAGCCAAAGTGTTCTCAGCTGTGCTCCCCCAAATGAGGTTTCTTAAATTGAAAGCGCGTTCTCGTGCACCTGGATTTGCATACATACACGCCCCGGCAGCTCCTTATAAGGGCACGCAACCGTAGTGACGTGTGCAGTCGGAATAGACCGAATCCATGCGAAAGCAACTCGAAAGCGAGTCGTGTCAAAGCGGAAAGCGGACGCCGGTCGAGTAGACGCAGATCTAACTTCACCGGTGCAGAGGTAGAAGTACTGTTGCAGGATGTAGATATGTCCATTCTATTCCACTATGGCTATATCAACGCGATTGAGTTTAGTGCTTATTTATTTATTCACTTACATTTGCAGTGTTTGTGTAGTTATTTTATTTATTTTAGGACATCACGATGCCTCGTAGAATCATGACTATAAATGTGAAACGTAATTGTTAATGATACAAATATTCTCGTATTTATTATTATTATAATTATTTAAATCTGAGGATGTCTGTAGAGTTGATGTGAACGCAATCACCAACGATTTCTCACAAATTCAGCCCTTAACCCTTCTAACACGGAGCGGCCCCATGGGGCGTCTGGTGGTTTTTTGAGGAATCACATTCAAGAAAATTCTGGGCGATTTACGACTGCTATTTCGCGTTCTGAAATTCTTCTGAAGTTCAGAACAAATCCCAGATGAGAAAACTTTCATGAATGCCAAATTTGTTCCTAAATCATCGCAAGTGGAGTTCAGAAGAAATTCCTTCTTAAATTCTTCTTAACTGCATTCGAGAATGAGGCCCAATATCTTTGCATTTCTTCCCACTAAAAGAAAATACGATGAAGACAGAAAACCAAGGCCAAACGGCCAGAGAGGGCTCATTGCAATATTGGAAGATAACCAGAGGTGCAAGTTATTGAAAACTTTTTTTCATTTAAGTGATTAGATTTAGCTAAGGTAACTTACATAACTAAGTTACATTTCCGATGTGTAGTTTGATATGTTTCTGAAAGGCAGAAAGTTTCTGTTATTGGAAACTGCATGCTTAACAAAACAGCGTTTGACTACATGTTTTGTAGGGCTACGTGATTTGTTGTTAGCTTGCAACCTAGCATGCTTAACAAAACAGCGTTTGACTACATGTTTTGTAGGGCTACGTGATTTGATGTAAGCTTGCAATCTAACACAAGATGGCTTGTGTCTCATGAACCAACACATCAATAAATCTGCTGGAAACCTTCTGTTATATGAAATATTTAAAGCTGAATTTTTTTTCAGCTTGCCTCTTTCAAATGTATGACTATGCTCTGAATGGGGCTATGTTATTCATTATGGATGACAGAGATGTGGAAAAAGCCATGACGCCTGTAAAAACAAAACTATGCAAGGAAGCAAGTGGCTTTGTTAGGCTTTGTCACTACCAACTCTATTAACTCCCGAATGGTTTAAACCCAAAATCATTTTTAAATTTGCAAGGCTGTCCAATTACAGTAATGTTATTCAGCTCACATGTCAACACAATTCAACTGGCACACTGTTTCCATGTAATGATATTTCTGTAATTTTCATTTATGTACAGAATACACACATTTTGTGTTTAACAAAATCTATAAGAATGCACCGAAAGATAGCCATCAAGGCTTCATAAATTGAACTAATATCAGCTGGTCTCAAGACACAAAGGATGAAAATGGTTATGGTATTTGGCAGATGCTTTTGTCCAGAGTAACCTTCAGAATTAATTAAAACAACAACAACAACAAGAAAACGATATGAACAACAAAAAATTGACAACAATGTGCACAATTCAGCAAAATGCATAACACAATAGTGTACATCAGATCATAGTCAAATTAACAATAATAATGATAATATATAAATTGTAGGGCTTGCAACAGATGCATTAGAATTACAGATAATTCTAATCGCTTTGTGATACTCTAAATGCACCTAAATGCACTAATGAAAATGTATTTAATGTATGGATTGCTAATCCAGCTGGTTGGCGAGTCAAACCTTTCTTTCATAGGGCAAAAAGTTAGCATGCACGTAACGGCATAGGTCACTGTGTGCAACGGCCCACTGTTACTGCTGCGGCGCAATCACATTCGCATTTCCTTGCAGAAATGCTTGTCTAGATCTTTATTTAGTGCTTCATCAAGCAGCGAGCAGGAATGGATGTAAGAGTAGACTCCTTTTATGAGCCACCATTCCCCTTCAAATGGGTTGTTCTCATTTAGCTATCAGAGAAGGACTTGAGGGGCACTTACAGAGCCGTAAATGATATTTCCTGCTTGAAAATGGCAGAACTTCAACAATGGAAATCAATACAGCAAAGACTTGACAGTTCCTCTGCCTGTCTTCTCTTTTATCATTCAGAGTTCCTGGAATGCTACCTCTGCTCGCACATAAATCATGGACAAGCATGGACAATACGTAACCACATACCCACAGAAGCACATCCTATCCTGACACGCACGTACAAGTGCACACACACACCAGTCACAAACAGTATAAAGACATAGCTCCTAAACACACACACACACACACACAAACACATTGCGGCCATGTAGGCAGGCACAAACACCTCCCAAACACACACACACACACACACACACACACACTCACACACACATTGTGGTCATGTACTGATCTGCAGGCACAAACAGCAGACATAGCTTCTAAATAATGGGATCTAATGTCTCATTACTCTGAGAAGAGGTACACGCATGGACATGCTTGACCAAGGCTCTGTCTAAACCAAGGTCAAGGAGGTTGATTCCATAAATATTTATCTCAGAATACACTCACTGTGAGGAATTCACATACTTAATACACCTATCACATATAGAAGTATATACAAGAATTACATACATAATATTACAATTATTTCTGTGCTATGGAGAGAGGTGGCAAACAAAGCTAAAATACAAAGAACAAATATCACTCCCCAAATTCCTCATGCCACAGACATATGGGGAAACTGTGTGATAGGAGCGAATAGCTGTGTTTCCATCCAACTCATTTGCACACTTTAGGCGCATTCACAAAAATGTGGCTAAACAAAATTTGAATCAGTGCGCATTTCCAATTAGATGTGTTATGCGAATAAAAATGGACACTCTCCTAATCAGTTAATCGAGGGAGGAGTTGTGAACAGCTGTGGACCAAAACGTAATGTGAGGCCATTTCTTATTCGACTTAGACCAACATTTCCACTCTTAGAATTTCTTATTTGAATGGTCAAAATCTGCATTAAATACAAACCCAGCTAATCCACATCCTGACTGTGGCTATTTCAACAGTTTCCATGATTACAGAAACGTCTGCACTGAAATCCTTGCCAATCACTTTTGTTACTGTAAGTGGAGACATCAAGGCACCTTTTATTTTTCTTACTAAAAGTCAAAATGTAACCTGCCCAGGACAATTGTCACTTAGCTGTGGCTTTAATAGAAACAACAGAAAGTTGTTTGCTCACAGCAGAGAGAAATATAAAGACCATGATAGTTTTGCAGAGGATAGAACATTACAAGAAATACATAGGTGGACACTAACAAAGTTGGCTTTAATTAACATTTATAGAAGTAAAAAAACATGCTAACCTTGTTCTCTTTGGTCATACATCTCTGTGTGGTCTAGGGCAGCTCTGTCTTTCTATTGCTCTATTGCTCTGATTGCCCCTACACCCCACCCCCTCCCATCTCAGTTAGCTGAGGCTGTGGAGCCTGCAGGAGGGTGACATCATATTACTGGAGCCTCTTTTAGCAAGAACCAATCCATCATCCCTCCAGTACCCCTCCACCAACCGCTCTCTCTTTCTCTCTCTCTCTCTCTCTCTCTCTCTGACACACACATACACACAGACACAGACACAGACACACACACACACACACACACACACACACACACACACACACACACACACACACACGCGCACACACACACACACACACACACACACACACACACACACAACATGCATGAACAGCATCCCTCATCTGCACCTCCACTAATGCCTCGCTCTTTCTCTCTCTCTCTCTCTTTCTCTCTCTCTCAGACACACACACACACACACACACACACACACACACACACACAGACAAATGTAGCCGATGTCTGCAAACTGCACAGCCTGGCCATGCTCTCTTAATCTTGAAAAGAACATCACAACTTCCACTCCAGAAACAGCTCTTTAACTTCACCGTGTTCCGTTCATTTGCAGGACTAAATATCCCTCATGAATAATTAATCGGATCATGATCACTCCAAGGAGGAGCACGCTTCTGTCCAATCTCTCACAAAATACTGGCATATCATATAGAAGTTGAGGAAAAAGGCAAACACATAGCAGCACAATCCTAGCTATGTCTGTCTCTAAACTGCCAGGAGTACAGTTGTGGGACATTTACATTACATTCACTAAGACCCACAAGGTTTTATTTGAATGTTTCAATCTGTTTTCATCAATCAAGTTTTCATCAAGCAAAATGGCACCAGGGAGGCAGGCACAGAACTAATAAACTCTGACCTACGCCCCATGTTCTCTAACAACACACTGAGATCGATGTGGAACACTCACGTAATCCTGGAAGGCCTTGGCCTCGCTGGAGTGTTCGCATGTCTCTCTCCTTTCAGGTGCTGCACAGTACAGGTCCCAGAACACGCTGCAGCCCAGAAATAACACACCAAGAAAAAAAAAGAAAAATTACATGAATGAAAACATCAATATTGACGTCATTCAATTTTCTCAAAATTATTTTCCAACACTGGTACAAATCAGATCATTATAAATAATAACAAAAAGCCTTGCAGTAGTGT
>NC_045158.1:15832794-16002794 GCF_900700415.2 Clupea harengus | reverse complement strand
TTCAGAGAAGAAGTGAAGATGGAGTGGATACTACGGAGCAGAAGTGATGCCAGCTGATCTAGTGGAGATCTGAGGCTGGGATGAAAGCGAAGCAGGGGGCAAATGAACCGAGAGAGGATGGGGGGTTGTGAGGTGGGGGTAAGAAAAAAAAGACGGGGTCTGTGAGGGATTTTTGTTGTTGTCGGTGAACCTTCCAATTAACTCTCCTGAGACATGGAAAACTTTCATATTCTAATTGCGTCTGATCTGAGAGCGAGAGGGGCTCAGAAGATAAGGATGGGGAACCCCTGCTGAGACGGGGCGCTCGCTCAGTCGGCTGGGATTGACGGGGGAAACCAGGCTACCTCCTGAACCCACAAACCCACCATTATCCGATCCGCAGTCACTAGGTTCATGCACCGAAGGACAAAAGACATACTGACAACCTACAAGAATAAGTATATTTGGTACTGGGCATATCACAGAAATAAAATGGCCAACCGCTAGATGCAAGACCTATGGAAATGAACGAATGAGACATGGCTAAATTTGGAATAATTCATTTATATACCTAGCTATATGTTACTATATGTTATATGTTGTCTGTAATAACACAATTTCAGTTCTCTTAACCCTTTCTATGCCTTATTGAAATCCTAGTCGATTCTCCATCTCTCATACAATTGTACGTGTGCCATGGCAGACCAAAGTGGAACACATTTAAGACCGAATCTAATACCAAATACAACCAGAAAGCCAGTTTAGGTCAGTTTCACTTTTTTCCAGAATAGAAGAAAAAAATAAATCAGTATCGTCTTGCCAATCTTTGCTGAAGGCCTATTAAGTTGAGTATCCATGGTACACCAACAGCAAAAACCAGCCGTACAAACATCTGTGTCTGCCATTTAAAAAAAGAGCCTCAAAAGAGCCAAGAACTTACACTGTTGGTTTACTTACAGAGGACATAAAATAGTGAGGTCCAGTTTCATGTCTCATTACTGAACATCTATTTAAGGTCATACCCATACACACACGGTCTCTCTCTCTCTCTCTCTCTCTCTCTCTCTCTCTCTCTCTCTCTCTCTCTCTCTCTCTCTCGGTCTCACACACACGCACACATACACACACACAAACACACACACACATGCAGACTCTCACTCACCCTTATTCTGCACACAAAGGAGTTACAATAGGATTTAGGATGATTGGAAAACACAATAGCACGAGGAATTAAACATATTTTCCTGTGTATAACTAAAATCAAAAATGACCATACCGGGCAACTTCTCCCTTTCCTTCTTCTTCTTCCTCTCTCTATTTATCATATTGCACTTCGCTCAACCCTTGACACTGTTGCATCATTGAAAAAGAGAATAAGAAAACAGAAAAGACTTGCCCCATGGTACACTGACTTTCTGAATGTGAAATCAGCTTACTATTCTTTATTGCTTAAAAACAATAAAAACAAGGTTTCTCTTCAACACCATTTCTACTCTAACAAAACACCACAATACAATCAAACTAACTGCTAACCTGTAGCAGTAATGATTTCATGACTTTTTTCAAGAGAAACAAATTCCCTGATCTCCTCATCTACATCATCAGCGTGCCTACTAGACCCCATGCAAAAGTACTTAAACACACTCTACCCTTATACCCTTGTCTCTTTTCTGTCCCATATAGTAGGACATTTACCTGCAAATGTTGATGGCTGTCAATACATTGTCCCTCATCACTAAAACCTATAATTACATATACACATAGAAGGAAAATTAGCTCTGTCCTCTCACTTTGTCTCTTTTCTTCCCCACCTACCCTAGACTCTCCACTGTGGGATGCTGCTGCAGCCTTTCCACCCGATCTGCCTGCAGAAATCTTCTTCTTACAGTTGCCCATTTCCACCAAGCTATTATGCACAAATTCTACTCTGCTTATAATGCATAATGTATGCCAGCCTATTTATCTGTAATATAAACAAATGCCATCATTGACACAGTTTTCTGCTTCATTGATCTCCTTGTAACAGTAACCTTATGAGGACACTGTATACCCACTAAGCGGTTCTACAACCAAGGCTGTCTCTTTCCATTTTTATATACTATTAATTCTGTATATTTAATGAATATACCTTCTTTTCATGGAATCATGAATGTATCATGTACATATGCAGCATGTGTGCTAATATGTTTTATCCTCTGATATCCTCTGATACGTGTATGAATCCCCCCCACCCCCTTCTATCTCTATCTGTCTACTTGGCTGGCCCGAAGGAGATGGGTCCCCCTTTTGTGCTGAGGTTCTACTTGAAGCTAAGGTTCTGCTTCTGAGGTCCTGTTAAAAGGGAGTCTTCCTTGCATCCTTGCTTAGTGCTTGCTTAAAGGGGGTTCAGGCTCTGGGCTCTGTAAAGTGCCTAGACACAATTGTTATTGGCGCTATATAAATACAATTGAATTGAACAATAGTCACAGACAGTTATAAAAACACTTCAGGAAATTACTCTGAGATTTACAGGCGCTTGCTAATTGACAGTAAGACAAACTGTCACCGCAGGACATCCCTGCTCAGCCTCTACTTCTGTGTAACACAGGGTTAAAGGGCAGTAGTACTGCTGAAGTGACATTCTGCAAACGGTGGATGTACACAGAGGACTGCAAGGCTGCAGGACTTTCATTAATCAGGATGAGCACCCAAGGCTTTATGTGCTATTAAACTGCACTGAACATGATTACTTTCAATTCAGCTAAAAACTGTGCCTTCTCCGTGATGAGCAAAGGCTTGTGAATGTGTGTGTGTGTGTGTGTGTGTGTGTGTCTCTGTGTCTGTGTGTGTCTGTGTTTATGTGTCTTTCTCTCTCTCTGGCTGTGTGTGGGTGTGTGGAGAGAGAGAGAGAGAAACATACATAAACCAACAAATAGACAAACACACACACACACACACACACACACACACACACACACACACACACACACACACACACACACATACACACATTAACACAGACACACACATACACAAAGAGAGAGTATCCACAAGGAAAGAACAGCCATTAGTACAATGGGGAATAAAATCAACACACTATGAGGAGAGAATAGCAAACCGAACTGCCATTAAGGATACTGCTTTCTTGGTGGAATAACAAGAGGCAAACCCAACAGAGGGGGAAATAGACAAGCAAACACACTGAACGCATTGTTACCCCACATAGGCATGGCCTTGGTCTCCTTAGAGGAGGTTGATCTGCAAAATGTTTTGTGCAAAATGCCCTACAGGTTTCAGCAACAAACACCCCAATCACCTGTGTGATTCTCAACTCATTTGTGATTCTTGGCTTTGAGGCTTGATTTTATTTATAATAATAATAATAATAATAATAATAATAATAATAATATTTATTATAAATAAAATCAAGCCTCAAAGCCAAGAATCACAAATTAGTTTACAGAGATTATATATACTGTATATACACACACACATATATATATATATATATATATATATATATATATTAGTGCTGTCAGTTTATATACTGTATATATATATATAATCTCTGTTGTTACAGCAGAGCACAAAGAAGTATCAAGAAAGAAATAGCTCAAAGATAACTTTCCAGTATGTTGGAAAGATACATTCATTAAATCAAAAGTTGTTTAGAACTGTTTCTTGTTTTCTGCCTCAAATTTCCTATTTTGCTACCATGGCATACTGTTTGATGGTCAAGAGCGGCAAGCCAATCAACAAGTAATACAATCCCTGCTGTCTGTCATGGCAATCTAGAACAACAGCAGGGACAACAATGTTCTCAATTTGGGATAACAGGAAACACCAGCCTATTAGAAAGACACGAAAGGATAGGAGATAACAGTGTTAGAAAACTGAGCACTGAAACATTTGAACTGACCACAAACAGATACACACACACACACACACACACACACACACACACACACACACACACACACACACAGACACACACACAGAAACAAACAAACAAACAAACAAACAAACAGACGTTCCTTTATGCCCTATAATTGTGGACACCATTGGTAATGAACATACAAAAAGAGGAACTTATCACAAGAATTATAATAACGCATGTCTTGCAAAATATAACTGTTTTATTGGTAATTGTTAAGTTCCCTTTAGCAATCCTTAAATTCCAGATGTTGGGATGTAATGTGGCTGAGCCGAAGACCACAAGCATCTGACCATTCCCAACAAAAGCCTGGCAGGAGTTCAGCTCTGTGTGGAGCCACCAAACTAGCCTGCCATGCTCACTCATATGGTTATCATAAAGGCAAAAATCGTTCTTGTTTCCAAAGTTTTTCACAGTTCAGACATGCCTTGCTAGACTGGGACACATTTATTTCAAAGCTGCAAGATTTATAAGAAGATATTAAAGTCGGGGCTGTGCATGAGGCTTTGCGAATAAGTACGTGGCATGCGATTCTGCCAAAACAGTGATCAAAATGGTTCTGCAGTAGACGTTCCTCTTCTCAAGTAAGCATATTTAAATAGACCAGTGAGAGGTCAAAGTCACATGTGGCAATAATACTATACATTAAGCATTTATATGATATTCAAATGAAAGGTTAGACATCTGCAAGTCCACTTGTCTGTGTGTAATCATTACAAATTGAGTGTTATCAAATAGGGCTGTCAGTACTTTGTCTCCTTCATCAACAAAACAACAGCTTTCTACATCCAGTGACATCACTGTTCTTAAACTGTAAATGCCAAATGGCTTCAACGTGCAAAGACACAGACAGGAAAGTCTGCACCCTTGCCTTTCGCTTGAGGGAAAGTAGGACAATGTCTGGCATCAGGAATGGTCTGGTCCAACATCATCAGGATGAAGAACGGAGATTTGTAAAGACTTTTGAAGGACCTCACACAAAATATCCACAACAACAAATATGCACAAAAGAATGTGATAGATCGGCAGAGAGAGTGAAATATAGAGATAGACTGAAAGAGAGAGAGAGAGAGATTCCATCAGTCGAATAAGAAGAGACAATGAGGGGTGTCGAATGAGAGAGAGAGAGAGGGAGAGGGAGAGGGAGAGGGAGAGGGAGAGAGAGAGAGAGAGAGGTTGTTTCTAAGTCTTGCCGCCACGCATGCTTAACCTTGCAGTTGTGGTGAGACGATGCTGCTTGCATATCAATGCTGAGGGGAAATATCCGAGGTGGATAACACTGCAGGAGAGGCAAGTGTTCTAGCAGCAGCAGAAACAACAGTGTTTCCTACGAAAACCACATCTGGAAGAAACACTCACTGCATGTCATTGATTTATTACAGTGATGTATATGTCTGTAAGCAACAAAAATGATACCAAATTTAACGCAAAAAAAACCTGCCACTTCAAACAATGGTGTTCTGACATACTGTGATGCACAATTGTGTCTCTTTTTCTTTCTCCCTTCCTCTGATGCTGAGCCTTTCATTTACGTTTCTGTTCTGGTTACAGGAAATTGCGATGCTGCAGGATCCTAAATGAATGGGTGTTTGGTTTCACTCCTGGCAGAGGAGTTCTGTCCACACACCACAACTACTACCACAAACAACAGCTCATGCACTAAACACTATTGAACCCTGGCCACGGAGGCATTTCTTCTGTCTGTGGCACAGCAGGGCATGGCTGCATTGCACATATTGCGACATACGCAGGCTATTATCACCAGCCATTTTCAACTTTACTGTAACACCGGGTTATACTTAGTTAAGACACTGTGACCCGGTTTCAAAGCTCTCTTATTGGCACATTTCACAGACTAATATCACACTTTCATGCTAGGAATGAAACCATCTTGTTTATGAGCAATGTGCCAATTCAGGATTTTTGGCAATAGTTAGATGTGCAAAAGGCAGTTTGAAGGAGAACAAATGCACATGTTTTCCTTAATGTGGGTCCTTCTGGGCTAACTATTCCAACTACTATTTAATTAATCGTTCCCATCCATCAGGGACAAGGGTAGATGGATAGTTTGTTCTAGTGAACAGACAGTGATAAAGGTACAAGACTGGATATCTGAAGGATCGTCTAACAGAGATAAGATAATGCTGAACCGTCAGCAGTGAGTCCAGTGGGTCTCTCGTAGATAACAGACATTCTCTATCTCCACTTATCTTTTGATGTACTATGTGAAAACCTTCAAGGATCAGTTGTCAGATGTGTTTGTTTAAGAACCTTGCATGCTATCTGATACAATCAGTGTCTCGCTGTCACATCTAAAGGGCCCTGCGGTATCCTGAATGAATGCTTAATGTAAGGTCTTCCTGAGGCTTGACTCATCCAACCAGCATAGGAAAGAGCTGTTCACTTAAAAGAGCTGTTCACAGCACTTCCCCAGTGGGTCAAATGTGAAAAGTAGAGGCTAAGAGGCTAATAGAGTCTTCTAGACAGAGAAAAGATATGTCAGAATGTGATTAAGACCATTATCACAACATTGGTCTAAGAGTACATGTGAGGACATCGCAAGCAACACAGAGCAGTTTCAGGATTCAGGACACATGTGGGCTTTCAGCTTTTGTCATTTTTTTCTGTAAATTTACCATGGTATAATCCAAGATTAGAGGTTATATCTGTCCGAGAACAAAGCGATTTAGGTCATGGTTTGGGTCGCATTGTTACAAAAATGGTGGGACAGAATTTGACTACAACTGTTACTGCACATACTATGGTATATCTCAAGCAGTAATAACATGGAGCCATATCCAATGTGGTCAGTCATAATGACAAAACTATAACACAAGACAAATATGAATGCTACCTTCTAAGCTTCCTTATTTGATAAAATGGAACATGGGAAATACGACAACATGCTCCACTAGACTAAGAAACACAAATTATTGATATTATTGATCAAATGAAGAATGTTTCCATTGTAATAGACCCTCATAACAGACTTTTTGCTGCTCCGATGTACATTTTAGCGACTGCCAAGCTATTAAAAACAAATATAAAACTGCATATGTGATATGATATTGATCCTGGTAGAGACTTATCATCTCTATCCTGCTATTACACAGAGAGTACCTTAAGGTGGTAAGCACTATTCCAGATCAATGTGCTACCACAAAAGAATGAATGAATAAAGTATATTTGATTTGTATCTTGATTTTCAGACACAGCCAGAAACTCAATGTATATATCATGGACTGCAGAGAAATCATATCATGCAGTTTTGAAAACAAATCAGAATTCCACTTTATGACTGACATTTAGGAACCAATTTGAGATCACCCTCTGAGATAAAAAAAAAATATTAATTACTCCTGAAACTGAACTGCTCTGGTGTCTGTGTTGACTACATGTTGGTGCACCATACAGTATCAGTCAGAGGTAACACAACCTTGCAACTCTTCCTCTGAAACCGTAGGCACTTTCTTACTGCCTGTCAGGAACAAGAGTGGCACCCCGAATTAGCCCTGTCAGATAGCATAATCTCTCCCAGCATGCAATTCTCCCACTGAAAGAACAACACTGAGTAAGCACTTCCTGACAGGTTCTGAGAGTTTTGCTAAAAAGAGCCTGGCTGTGCCTCCAGCCAACCATCAGCCTGGAATAAACAGACAACAACAGCAGTGTAGGTGCCCAAGCTACTGCTCCTGAGGGAGACCGGGAATCAAACACAACCACACAAGCCTGAGTGTGAGTGTGTGTGTGTGTGTGTGTGTGTGTGTGTGTGTGTGTGTGTGTGTGTGTGTGTGTGTGTGTGTGTGTGTGTGTGTGTGTGTGTGTGTGTGTGTGTGTGTAGAATGTTGTACATCAGAGTTCTTGCCTGGAGTTGCAATCCCAAACAAATTCACTGCATTCACTGGGCTTAATGTCATTAACATCTTACTCTTCATTTTTTCCCCATATCATGGCCATGTAGGTTTGCTAATAAATCAGTCTGTATACATGTGTCTTCGCATTCTGATTGAGAAAGCGGATGTTGCAAATGAGCACTGATTAATATTATATTAAAACTGATTGGTCATTGCAATCAACGAGCTGTATACTGGCAGCATATGGCTAAGTAAATAGAATAAAAATCACACTTAATGGACACCACAATGAGAAAAATTTCCCATTTGCAAAAGGCCTATACAACTATCTATCCAAAAGGTCAATGTAAGGCATCTCTGCTACCTCTACTTTACTGTTTACACTCACATTTAGACCAAATTCCCCCTGGTTGTCCACAGACATATTTTGTAAAGTATGTCCACTTTGAGGGACAAGCCATATTCCAAGCATTCTTTGTATTCTTGTTCATGAGAACATTTGTCCAATGCTCATCGATACTCTTACCACTTTACTACCACTGCACATCATGATGTTGTTTTGCTGTCCAGCACAGAGAGGAGGAATAGCCAATAGCTGAAAAAAGGCCTGACAGTGAGAGGGATTCATGTTGACATCTGTAGATAGCTTTCTTAAGCTTCTCATTTCAATACAAGAGCAATGCAAAACGTGGGGAAATATTTGACTAGGTATATATTACAATGGCAGGTGGTAGGAGTGTGAATAAGGAATCTTTCTGGATTTCCCTGACGGAGGGCACAAGGGGGTATCTATCACAGTCCTTGGGGGAATCTCTTTTACATTAATTTTGATACTACTGAAACACAAGTCAGAATCGCTCTGCACACACAGCTTCATCATGTTTCATCACTACAACTCTCTCCCTGTCTTCTGTAGGAGTATACCTGATAACTGTAGGACAACTTGCCCACAACTGTAACTTTGGGTTACCAGCAAAAGGTGTATCTAAGTTAACTTCAGAAAGCACAACATAAACTGTCTCTGACTTTCAAGTAATAGCAGTTACTTTCAAGTTTTGCTCCAGATTTTGACTGCACAATTGATGCGCTCTGGCAGGAACACAAGTACCAGGTGGGTGGGATGATGTCTGAACTATAAGCTAGTATAATTATTAGCTGTATACAATATGTCATATTTAAATTATCATTGAATATTATGAAAGGTCGGCTGGGGACAAATGTAACACTTTGTTCAGGCCTTGGGCTCTGTAAAGCACCTTGAGACAATTGTATTGTTTCTGTGCTATATAAATAAAATTGAATTGAATTGAATTAACACCTACAATTAGCAGCCTACAATTGGTTGTCACCACCAAGTGTAGCTACTGAAATAGGCTAGACACTTTTGCAAAAATGTGACACCCTTGGTTTGTAAACAACTATCTCACTGGCATTTTGAAAACAAATGCTGCAAAGACTACAATTTACAGAAAAACCCTTATCCACCACTGTTTGGGTTGAATAATACATTGCAGTTGCATTACATTTGACTTCACCCCTTCAAAGTGGCATGTTACAATTGCCCTCTGTTGATCTTGGCCACTGTTACAACAGCTTTTAGAAGCTGCTTTTAGAAGCACATTAGAGAAAAAGTAAGCCACGTGTGTTTGAATTAGTGAAGTAAATACAGAGACAAAAGATGTAGGCTATGTTGCATATACGTATGTTAAAATAAAAGGTGTCACTTATGCAGATTTTTTGCAACAAGCAAAAAGCAGGCTACATAAAAGCAAATAGAGTACCTGGTCTACCCTATGCAAAATCAGTCTGGTGCTGCCCCAAAGAATGACAGAATGGTCACTAGTCTTTCTATTGTGCTAAAGGACACAAGTATGTAATATGCAGTATGCAGAGTATTCTCACTCTCACTTTGTCACATACAGAGAGAGAGAGAGAGAGAGAGAGAGAGAGAGTGAGAGATGTTTAAGATGACCAGTAGATCTGTAAATGTCTAATCTACTATTTCCTGCAAAAGATCTGTTTAACCAAATCAGGCCGCACAGAACAGTGTTTTTTTTCACGTGGTGCCCTTACTTAAATGTGACAATGTAACACAAACGCAAATCTAGGGCAGCACCTTGGCAGTGCAAACGTGGATTTATTGTCGACCAAAAGAAGGAACGAATGCCTATTTCCAAAAGCATCGGAACCGAACAACTGGCACAGCGTTGGCAACGCGTTAGGATACACGTAGGATAACAAATGGCAAGCCCGCATAACTACTTCTAGGCAAGTCTGTAAATTTGAATGAACAGCATCTACAACACCCTTGGAAGACTAATAAGTGACGACTGCGAAGAGCGGTGTGAAACATGAAATTGTCACGACATAAACAATAGCCAAGTCTATTTTGTTTAATAGTTTTTACTTACTTCTGCATTGACAGAACGTTTGTAACAGTTTTGAAAGGTGACGTTGATTCCTGTCGTATCGAATCATTTAAACACCAGGTTTACAGGTTTGGTTCTCACCAAGTAAACACATACCTGAAAAGCTGTTCAACGTAGGCTACAAGCTGTAAATAATATGGCTAAACCGCTGTTACAGACGACCTTCTCAAGGTTTTACAATTACCAGTGCAAGTTATTCACAAATATCAACGCATACGTCCAAAAAAACATTAGGACTGCTCATTAACTTCAAGAGGCAAACGCTCTTCGCTTCACCAAATGCGTAGGACCGAGGCACGTTCCTGAGCCTTCTCACAGCCGCTATATGCTCCCCCCTCCTCTCCCACATAAATAAAAACTTACTTTTCCCTGGCTTGGCTGTCGGACGGCACGCTGCTACTCTTGCCTTTGGTGTACATGCTTACAGAGAGCGCCGACGGTCACACACCTGTCAACCCATCACAGCCCCGCGAGCTACAACCCCGTCACCATAGCGACTCCAGCAGCAGTTCTTACCATTGGTTGTCCTACATGTACAAGACGCCCATTCTTGTCGGCAAGACCCATGACTGACAGTTGACTGACCACGCCTTCGAATATCACACACCCCTACACTACGTGCACCCCATCACCCCATATCTCTATGCTGGTCCGCCCGCTTGGGTGGACATATAAAGACGCTTGCACACACGTCTACACGCACACGCAAATGCACACGCACACACACACACACACACACACACACACACACACAAGCACGCACAGTCGCACACACACACACACACACACACACACACACACACACAAGCACGCACAGACACCCTCCCCTGTTCTCCCTCACTCTCAGTGCAAGGGGGAATTTGAAACCGTTGGAGAAGGATTTTTAACAACTGGCTGTTCCTTTTATAGATAATCACACCAACCGAAGCAAAGTCAGGCAATTCAGTGCAGACAAACCACACAGAAAAGGCCTTTTCTCCCATCAAGGGAGTCAACATGTTCATATAGGCTACTCTTTATTATAGGTAACTTAACATTTCTGGAATGTCACGGGGATATTGACACTTCCAACACTGCATCGAATAAATAAATGGCTATATACCTGTAACACTGATGTCCAAGAGCTTATGTACAAGAGAGAGGACACTGTTCTATTGTTTACAATTCCATGCATCATAATTATCAGTGTCATCACATTTGTTTACTTAAATGTCAGGCCCCAAATAAAATAATCAAGATGTATATACCCGGCTATTGGGAAATCGTTTACCTTTTCCTCAGCATTATAATATTATTGTTTGCACTTTTTAACATTAAAATCTCACCTTTAATATTTAATTGGACCCTTGAGGCGTCTTTCCTCAGGGCAGCATTTTTGTAGCACAAGTGTGTTTGTGTGTGTGTGTTGTGTGTACTATACTGTACTGTAATGTGTATGTATAATATACATAGATTTGTCTAGTACAGACAGACTGTACCATGTCAGGCATGACTTAACTATTTTGTCAGACATCCCCAGACTGCAGCAGAGTTTCAGCTGTGACGGGTCGCTGCTGAGCTTGTGAGGGTTAGTAAAGGGAGAAATGGCTGCCGTTGACAAACAGCCCTGGTACTTTCCAAAACAAAATGGACCTCTCCTTAAAGTGACTCACATTCTCCTCTGATGAGCTATGCCATGATACCACAGCAGAGACATTCTCCTAAAGGTTACAAAGCTAATTGCTGAACATTTGAAGCAAGTTCTAGAAGAGCCTAAATCAGAAGCACTAAATTAACAACCTATTATTTAAGATGTTCAGTCCAGGTTCAGTCAGTGCTGAAAACCTTTTTGTTTTCAATGTTTAACAAATTATGAACATTACATAGAGTCCATACATCAAGGGACACATAAAGTTTATGAATAACTTGTTAGCTGCAAAACATTTAACTATTCTGTTCTCATCTTGTCTCATTCTTACAGCTTAAATGTATTAAACTGTCAAATGTATTTCTATGTTTCTTTGTTAGAATTCCAATTCTCAGCAAATTCTCTGCTATTTGTAAACATTACTTTATATGTAATGCATTATAGACCATTTCAAAACATGATGTATGTATAATGCGTGCATTTCGCCTGAAATGGTGTGGAGTACGGTAAGCCATGAGAGACTGAAGGGACCATTCAGACACCGCCACAGTATGTCGCACAGCCCAAGGCATGGCTGTTTGTTCTTACGCAATGTTCCTGCCAAAATTACCTAGTTGGAAAGTACAGGCTCAGTTTGCTCTCTGCTCTTCCCTCTGTCTCTCTGGCCTCCGTTTTGAAATGGTCCTTCCATGGCCCTCATTTGTGTATGTGTTCTCCTCTGCTTTCCCTCCACTTCTCTGTCTATTTTCATTAGGTAATTATTGTTGCTGATAACTGAAAGGGTGGTATCCATTGGGTCATATTGAGTGGTGATAGCTCCTAGTCTATGGAGATCTGTAGTCAAAATGATGAACACGGGACTTCATTCTGGATGGCATCACAAAATCAGTTAGAAGCATACAAGACATTTTTTTTTGTTCTCACATAAGAGTGAGTTTGTGGGAACATACATGACAGGTCATGTGATATACTGTATCCTCACACTGATGTTGAGTATATGTCAATCATACACAAAGTCTACCTTATCCCTAATTCATCCTGTGGGGAAAAGCCAAGGCCAGTTTCGCACACACATACACATACAAAGTCACACCTTTTTGACTTTAACAGTACAACAGTACATCTGAGTCCGTCCCCCCCCCCCCCACACACACACATGCCCACAGTTTTGTATGCTTGTGATTAATTGATAGAGTGAATGTTCTGAGATTTTCTTTAGATGTTTTGAATGGTTTCAAAATGACATACATGGTGACATCATAATCACTGCCGTGTCTCTAATCATGGCTCAGTGACTCCAGTGACATTTCATTCACTCCATGCTTGACCTACAAGAAAACAGACATGTAAAACAACACAGAGGTGATGCTCACGCACCTCCAGGATCTTCGGTTTTTGGTAATGGACTGTGACTTCTTGAAGTCTCACATTCAGTTTAGAGTGCTCTGGGAGTTGTATTTTTGTATTCAAGCTACCAATCCTTGATAAAAGTGGAACTGCCATTTGCTTGTGTGTATATGTGTGATGTGGAGGGGGTTGGGCTCACAACAGCAGTTTTTAGAAAGTCTGTTTATGAACCATGCACTACTACATTGCCAACATAATTTTTGTCGAATGCTTCCACAAATATCACATATCTTTGGTGTCAACTGAGATTATAACCAAGACTTTCAAAAGCATAGGGCCCAGGTTAACTTACCTGTTGTAAGGTTCCTACCGTCAGCTATATCATAAGCAGTTTAATGCAGACCAACTTGCCAAAAACTTTAGCTTTAAAACTTTAGCCTTGCAGCCCTGTTGACACCTGCGTGTTTACCTCAGTACTAAAAAAGTCAAGTTCAGGTGAAAGGTGAAAGGTGAAAGGGATGCATAGAAACACATTAACAAAAGCATTAGCCTTGGTATATCGTTTGAATCAATTAGAAAGGAGTGCATTTTTAAAGTCTGAATTCTTCTGAGGAAATGCACTTTTGTTTTGTTTCGTTTTAGTTCATGTGAAATCATTGTCATGTATGGGACATGTTTTCTAATGAGACAAGAGATGCTCCGTTTGAGGTTATTTTCAAACAGCTATGAATTTCTGTTGAGTCACAACCAGTGACTAATATCATTAAAATGCATGCTGCCATGGTCTATATCTGCACATGAGTATCTTCTGTTTAAAAGTCTGACTAGTGAGTGATGCCAGTGCTGTGGTTATAACACCGTGGTCATGGATACATTTATTATATGAAAACCACAGAAGGGAGAAAACCATTTTAGCCTTCTATTGTTAGGATTCCTTCACAATGATCTCACCGTGAGCTCTCCTTTCAGAAAATCCTTGGACCTCCTATACTCTCTGAAGTGAGTGTGCTATTTACACAGATACATTTAGGTTAGAAGTGTAAATTATAATTATACAACGTTACCAATGCTGAGAGGTACCTAAATCTTTGGTATCATGTCTATCCAACTGAATAAGAAACATTTGTATTCTGATTTCTTCTCGAAACACCTATGTAAGTTTGTTTTTTATGACAGCAGACATGTCCCCACGTCTATACAGTTTGACTGATGGCCATCACAGCCTCTTGACGACCACCTTCACTGCTCTCTTCTTTGCCATTGGATGAAAGTCAGGCTTTAAGAAAGGCTTGGCTATGTTGCATTTGCATGAGCTGGTTGCTGCTTTTGATTTAGTGCTAATAAATAGAGTAGAAACTGACCAATTCAAATATTAAAATGTAGGACATTATCTCAATACGTGGGATGTGCGACAAAGGGTAAAAATGCTGTACAAAACAACACAAAGAGAGACACCTGGTCATCCTAAAAGGGCTCCATAAGCATTGTACTGGCCAACAGATTGCTCTCCCTAGAATATCTCGGATGGCCTCTCATTTAAAAGGTAATTGTTCATTATATCATAAATATTTAATTTCATAATTTTGCGAGGTAATTTTGCATGTTAAGAATACATCTTCATTTCAAGAAAAAGCGCCCTGTCTTGATACTGAAGTTGCATTTTTTTCCCCTTACTGCCTGGCTGTAGTGAGACAGTCGGTGAGCACCCTGATTGAGGCCCACCCCATGGTTTAGTCATCATGAGAGAGCATGTGGAACTGAGAGAAATAAAAGGATCCTGTGGTTTGGGAGCATGATTGTGGTAGCTGGCAAGAAGATGGTTTTCCATTGATAGCAATCTATAGCTTTTCCCTCTGCCAGGTCAAGGTAAGTCTGGCATTCTGGGCTGCTCTAAAAAAAATTCACCTCAGTACCTCCCCATTCTCCACTCCCGTGTTACGTCAGTTGCACCTGGTAGTTTTTCTTTCAACTAAGGCCAGTGAACCAGGGCAGAAAGTTCTCTTTTTTGACCATTGTTTGGGAAGGGAGTATCTTCAAATGGATCTAGAGTAGATTAGGAAAGCAAGGTCCTCTTTGTGCTGCTTCCTGTTTTGTATGGAAGAATTTGTGAGGAAGCACAACCGATTCATACGTCTTGAACCAGTTTTCTGTATAATGATCGTTCAAGCATTCAACACATTTTCCATGCATTATTTGGAGTCTTGAATTGCATGTGTCATTCCTGAGAGAAAAAAAACCCCATCTCCTCAAATCCAGACTGAATCCAGTTATGCAGCTAATGCTTGCATCAGAATCGGTGCTCAGGATTTATCCTCACTTTTGCTATTTAGTTCAGCACATAGACACTGTACAAAACAGACAGAGTTGATGTAGTATTATTATTTATTATTACAATGACATTTCCCCCAGGGCTATCCATTTTTTCAAAGCAAAGCTGAAAAAAAAGCATTCATTAATCATTTCCCCAGCCGTTGTGTTAAGTCATCCAGCTGTAACAATTGTGATCAAGTTTAGCCCGTGAACCCATCTGAGACTTGTCTATATATGTCATGCCATGGAGTGCATACAATGAGCAGTGAGAGAGATTCGAATGAATGGAGTGTTCTGTTGCCACCCTGTGGTCTAAACTGAAAGGTCAACTCAGTAAGAGCATGCAGATCTTCTGAACTCACTAATCAATGGTGCCCTGTTCTAGAATAGAATAGAATAGAATATATTTATTTGTCATTGCACAAGTACAACGAAATTAAGGTAGCAGCTCTCAGACACAAAAACAATACAAATATAGATTGAACATATATATATATATACATATTTACACTATAAAAACACAAGACATTTAACACAACAGAGAGACAAATACAGGTCAGTTTTGTGCATTGTTAGGTGCTATGATGGCTCTGGGATAGCAGTCTGTTTTTGCTGCGATGGTCCTAAAGCATCTCCCTGAGGGCAACAGTTCAAATAGGTGGTAACCAGGGTGTGTTGAGTCTCTGAGGATGCTTTTCTGAGGCAGCGTGATTTATAAATGTCCTCAAGAGGTGGAAGAGAGCAGCCAATTACTTTTTGCTCTGTGTTAATGACCCTCTGGAGTACCTTTCTTTCTGCTGCCGTGCAGCTAGCAAACCACAGCGAGATGCCATAGCTTGAGACTGACTCCACAGAGCAGCGGTAAAAGGACACTAACAGTTTCTTTTTTAATTTGTTCTTCCTGAGTAATCTCAGGAAATACAGCCTCTGTTGTGCCTTTTTCAGCAGTGCTGTGGTGTTTCTGGTCCAGAAAAGGTCCTTCTCGATGTGAGTGCCCAGGAAGCTGAAGTCTGATATCCTCTCCACTCTCTCCCCATAGATGGCAATAGGCTGTATGTCCGATTTTTTTCCTCCTATAGTCGACTATCAGCTCTTTTGTCTTGGAGGTGTTGAGGACAAGATTGTTCAAGGTGCACCATGTCGACAGCCTTTGCACCTCCTCCCTGTATGCAGTCTCATCTCCTCCTGAGATGAGCCCCACCACGGTTGTATCATCTGCAAACTTAATGATGGCATTGCTCGGGTGGGTGGGGGTGCAGTCATGGGTATAGATGGTGTAGAGTAGGGGGCTCAACACCGAGCCGATGCTGATGCTGAGAGCTGAGGAGAGATGGGATCCTACTCTAACCCTCTGGGAGCGGTCTGTCAGGAAATTTCTGATCGAGTAGCAGTAGTTGTTCTGTGCGTATAGTAAAGTGATAGGGTCAGTTACTGTTAGGTCAATTACTATGACTCTAATTGTAAGGTTCCTCTGATTTCCTTGGGCAACAGTTTGTAATGGTAATGTTGTACCAGGGATATGAAGTGTTACTCAGCCAATTGTTGTTCAGCTTGGGCCTGTGATTTGCTTACTCAAATTTCAAATTCATGCCGGGAGAAGGTAACGACAGATGCATTCCAATGCAAACTGCAACTAGGTGTCAATCCACTTATAACAAACGCAATATAATGAAAACAGTGTAGTATGAGTATAGCAAAATGGTTGAAGGCTAATGCTGTGTCACAGTACTCTCGTAAAGATTTTGAAATAGCATTGTTAGCTAGCTAACAGGAGATTGAAGAGAAGGAGATTGAAGGAGGAGGAGATTGAAGGGAAGTAGGGAGTGAGAGAAACGTGTCTGTTAATGGTCTGGACATTAATTAATCTCATTAATTTACATGCCACTGCAAAATGCCACTGTGGTGATAATAGCTGTATTCTGTACCGTTAGACCTCATTTTTGTTATTTCCAATTTAATAAAAACTTTCCTGTTCATATTGGTGTGCCTCTGTGTTTAGATAGATAGATAGATGGATACTTTATTAATCCAGTGGGAAATTGAGGTCATCCATAGTAGCTTATACACTTATAGGCCAGGCAAAGTAATCCATTTTGGAGCCAAAAATAGAATTAATTGTAAAATATTTTTTTTCAGCATAGATCATTTCTATGAGGTGTCCAGAACAACATACTAAAAGTCCTAAGAAATCATAGTTGAGGAAATATGTTTAATTCTCATCAATCTGAGATCTGTGCCAATAATGCATGGCAAAAATACACCTCAAAAATGTAATTTTTTCCTTTACTCCTATCAAAATAAAACTTTACACAATGAAAGTACCCATGAAAAGTAACATTTTTTGTATTACAAGTTTCTTTGAAAATTAATTTTAATATGCAAATGAGCTATACACTAATCTCAGATTGATGAGAATTAAACATATGTCCTCAACTAGGATTTCTTAGGACTTTTAGTATGTTGTTCTGGACACCTCATAGAAATGATCTATGCTGAAAAAAATTATTTTACAATTAGTCTGTCGTAAAACGCTACTTTGCCTGGACTATTATGCACTTGTGCAACTCACAGACATATATACATAAATCACATACACATAGGAGAACATGTTCACAGGGAGTGGGGTGTTTACAGATACAGGAATGGATCTGACCATAGGGGAATACACGTACATTATGCATAGATTGGGAAAGTGTTGATGTCCACGAGGAAAGTGTTCTTGTGCTGCAAGTGTGGATAGTGCAAAGCTGTAAATGGTAATACAATTATAAGCTGGGGTATGAGGAAGGGAAGGGAAAAAATTACTTTTTCATGGCATTTTGTGTTACTGTTGTTGTACTGTTGACATGTTGTTCCTGGAGCACCACATTATTGCAGTCCCTGGAATAACAAATTGATGTTGTTGCAGGAAGTATGAATATATGTATTTAAAGGAATAAATAGCTTATCTAAAAGAGGTAAAAGAGGATATATGATATTTATCTCTGATGTGCAAGCTGAGGAACAGTGAAAGAAACGGTCTGATTATTAGCTACAAGCTAATCAATGTTGTAGTTTATGTCTGCGAGTAGGCTACATTAGCCCCTCCCTTTCCATTGTTGGTTCGAACAAAGTTTTTTTTCAATGCTTCATGTTTGGGTAACACAACCAAACAAAGGCTTCATTAGTGATCTTAATGAACAAATATCCCTTTTTTTCTAGTAACGACTTGGCGCATAGATAAGAAACGATCAGGAATTCAGCATCTACCTCGCATCAACAAGAACATCGGCATAAACAAGGGTAGGGAGTAAACAAACTCGATGCGTTAAATACAGTTGTAAACATGTTTGGCAAGACACTTAAGAACTTTTCTGTAAATTTCTTCTCCCCAAATCCGAGAGGTACATTCTCTGGTGGTGAAACGGTCTCGGGTGAAATTAGTTTCGAACTCACCCAAGACACCAAGATCCAGAACATATCCATGGCCCTCAAAGGCAAAGCGAAAGTTTCGTGGGCCGTTCGACGGGGTGGTAAAAGACGGGTTGTCTCAGCAAAAGTGGAATTATTTAACTTGAAGAGCTATGTTCTACAAATCCAGAACGGTATCTATCTGCAGACTCGGTAGCTATATTTTGTGAGTGCATATGAATGCTGCATATTCTCGGAAGCTTTAACCGCTCACTTGTTTGTTTACATCGATAGATGAAATAGTTCTCAAACAGGGCATCCACGTGTACCCCTTCAGCTGCCAGATTCCCCATGGGTGAGTAGAGCATCCCATCATTTACATATTTTTCGGCATACCTTAGTTAAAAAATATGGCTAGAATGGTGTATTTATATCGCTGTTCCTCACTGTATGAAATTGATTCAAATTCTTTGCAATATCAAACCGTTGTCTCTTGGACTCTCAGTCCTGCGCCTATACACTGAAAACCACCTAAGCTTCAAGCCCTGCTCCAAGCTCACCTGATTAAATTCAGTTAAATGAATGCCCATCATATAATACATCAGGTGTGGTCGGTTCGGTTCATCAAGAGTGCCACAAATTAGTTCAGTCAGACATGCAGAGATGGAAAATATGGAGAACACGCATAACATTTTTTTCTTTTCTATTTTTATCTCAACAGAGATTTCCCATCTTCCTTTGTTGCGAAGGCTAACGGAAGAATATCATATAAAGTGATATTTGGAATACACAGGTCATGGCACGTGGCCAAAGAATTTGAATCAGAATTCAAGTTTGAAAGCCATGTCGCCAGTGATCCTGAGCTTTTGGTAAGTTATCATAATAAACCTCTTACCAGACAAATGCTTAAACAAGAATACTTACAGTTCAATTCTTACCTCTTTTAAAATTTCTTATTGAGTTGATCAATTATGTTTGTGATTTTTTCTAACATTTAGATTTGTGGTTTTGTCAGTATCTAGTTTACTCATTTAGAACCTGTGCTTAATGTGGCTGTTGTTGGCATCTGTTGTATTGTTTTATGAAGATGCCAATGTCAGCTGCCAATAGCAGGACTATCTGCGGCCTCTGGTGTACCTCTGGGTCCATCTCTATGGTTGTGCGTCTGGAAAGAAAAGGCTATGCTCCAGGTGAGATAAGAGTGAGATTAGAATCAGCACCTCAAGTGGTGAAGATAGCCTCATGGTCTTTGGGTGAATGTATCGTATACAAATATGAATCATCAGATACATTTTACTTAATCACAATTGTTTTGAATTACGGTTTATCAGAATTTTTTTTTTCTCATCCCCAGGAGATATTATAAAAATTTCGGCTGAGATTGGGAATGGTTCTTCTCGGAGCATTGTGCCAAAAGCTGCTCTGGTTCAGAAACAAATATTCTACACATTAACCAGAAGTAGAAATAGAGTTCTGCCCAATATTCTGGTCTGCACTATGGGCCAGGCTGTCAAACCCAATATCTCAGACTTCTACCTTGAGCTAACGCTTGCCATTCCCGACGATGCTCCCTTAAGCATAGCTAACTGTGAGATCCTTGAGGTTGAATACGTTGTCATGGTAAGACACAGGCGGACAAAGCAGGCCAAGTTACACATAAACTGTAGTTATGTTCTGCTTTGCATTTCATGGTGGAGTGGAGTCTGTTGATCTAATCAGTTTAATGTATCACACAACAGGTGACTCTGCTGATGAAGGGATGCTCTAGCCTTGAGACCCTGTTCCCCATTGTGCTCTGGGGTACTCCTCTGCATTAAGAAGAGTGCCAACCACCTCCATATTCTAAGGTTGCATAACATTATTGGAGTAATGTATCCTATTTGGAGTTGTGCTTATTTAATGACTTCATTATTTTCGCTATTTTTAAATAATTCTTCAGGGATTTTATACTCTCCACCTATGAAGTCTAAATCATTTTATAGTTTTTATCAGTCGCTTGTGGTTGTTCAACCTCCACATCATCTTATCACTTGTGCCCATCATAACAGCAGTTTATCAATATTTTTAACATTTTGCAAATGTGGTATGTGCAACTGCTCTTTTATCTTACCCTCAAAACATTTAGGTATGTAGTCTTTGTAGAAGTCGTGACATGGAGATGGGTTAAACCAGTTCTCATTATGTGTCAACCATTTGCTTCATCAGTTGCAGTGACATGATATTTTTAGAATGTTTGCTAAATGACTTGAATTGTCATTCAAACCTTGATTGTTTAGATGTGGTAAACTGGTTTAGTAAGAAACAGCTTGCCAAATTACATACTGTATGTGGTCATTTGGGTCAATGTCAACTTTCTCCAACTGTTTTGAGATGGATTTACTGTTTTGAAAATGTAAGTATGGGCTAGACTTTATTTTGCAGAGTCAAATGGAAGCTTTGCCAGTGAAAATGAATGGTAGAAATCTTATTCTATTTGTATTGCTTGTGAATGCTCAGAAAGGTACTATGCTTATAGCCAAATTAGCCAATACTGGAACATAGCTCATATAGTTCATGTTAGCACATCATACAAACCTTCCATGATTGCATTGTACCTACACAATATCATTTCCTTCACTGTGTTCATTCCAACCACAGCTAGACAATTATGTTAGCAGTAGTTCTGTTTGGAACCTGCATCTATTAACTTGAAATATATCCACCAGTCCTCTGTCCTACAATCTTAATGAGGTTGGAAAGCACATACCCAGTTATACAATATTATTAAGTACCTTATAAGTGAATCAGGGAAGATAATATCAAACCAGTCCTTTCTCTGTGATCAATTTTAACCAAAGATAGACAAATAGTAGAAGATATACTATAGACCATCACAGAGTGCATTGTATTTCCCTTGCTCAAGCTGTTGCCTTTTCAAAACTATTTACAATCAAACAAGGTCTAATCACATTTTTTTTACATCACAGTCTGTTCCATTGAACAATGTATACAAAATTGTATTACATTCAATGTAAATTTGATTTCCTTTGTTCACATGTAATCTGGAGTTTTTTTTTCCAGTTTATAGAAGTGAAAAGAGACATGTCCACTGACCCAAACCACCACTCTTTAACACGCACAGCAAGTCAATCACACCTACACCCACTGCTCTAAGGGGGGCCACACATTTGTTTGACTATTCAGTATTCAAACATGCTGGTGTGCCATTGGCAGTTTTATATATGTTATATACATGTATATATGTGATTGTAATGTGATATACATGTGATGTATATATGTTTACTTTGTTGGATTTGTAATCAAGTACACATTTTGTTGCACAGCTGTTTTGGCCCTTTGACGTAGTTCTCTACTGAGTATTGCTGTTTTGGGCCCATGAAAGAGGGACGATTAGTTGCGATGCTATTATAGTTGGGCCATCCCGCAGTGAACAATCCACAATATCACTACCGACCTTCCCATCTCGTATCCTACACTTAAGACTAATTTATGGTCGGCCTTTTACGCAGACACGCAAGAGCCCCTTGCGTCAGTGCGAACCCCCTCTTTACGGCTTGCGTGCACCTCCCAAATTTTTTAACTATCCGAAGAGGCGACGCAAGCTGCACGCAGACCGCAGGGCTGTGATTGGTCCAACCCATCGCTGTTTACCTTTTGGGTAGAAGCGTACATTAAATAGCTGGCTCAGACACCTCGCAAATTCCCTCAAACATATTTTTCAGTTACAAATAACGGGGTTTTTACATTGCACAGTGTCCATGTCCATGACACGGTAGCAAAAAAAGTGAAAAAAATAAACTTTTACATCTAGAGAGTTTGGTCCGCCATCTTTTTGGTTTTTATTGCTTTGCGAGACCCACCAACCGACGGAGAACTACAAATGTTCACGAGTCCATCGAAGCAACTGCTGGAGTTATTTTGAGTCATAGCTCATGCATTATCATGCTAAACTCAAGTAAAAAATTTCTTATTCAAGAAGCAGCGTAAGACAGGAAGACTCTGTGTGTGGGCTATACTTTAAACAGAGAACAGCAGAGCTAAGAATTTGAACTTTGGACAGTGTTGTTAATGACTGCTGAGTGCATGATCTGTAGGATGAAATTCTAATGATTGATTCCTTGATCTCCAATTCGTAATGCTCACTATGGTTAGCTTTTGTTCACCTTGTGAAATTGGTGATGCATTAGCTTAGCGACTTTTTGCTGTTAGCTGAGGGGTAAAGCTAAAGTCTATATGGAGATCACATGCAAATGCTTATTTATTGAATCGAATGCAAGATCTCTAAAGCAGTTACTTAACTACTACGGGCGTTGTTTTGATGATTTTCCAAAACCCCAATCATTCTTTCAGGGATTTTTTGCTGAAAACTGGAATTTGCAAGAATGCTTATTCACCCCATACAAAATGACGGCAGTCTCTCCCACACTCTATAAGTGTTATTTTTTTTATACACTGAAAGTGATAAAAAAAAATTGGATAAATATTGAAAAAAAAAACAATATTAACTTTCTGGGGGCATTACGCTATGTGATGGAGATAATTTCCTAACACTGTTAATGACTTAAGAATATAATAATCAAGTGCCTTGTATTATTAATTACTTTATATGAATCATGTGCTTATGTAAGCAGGAACATGGCTTTTCTGTGTTTCTGCGTGTGTGTAACTTAGATCAGGGGTTTTCAACTGGTTTTGTCCCAGGGACCACCATTTTGACCAGAAAGTAATCCGCGGCCCACTGATGTGCCAGTGATTCCCAAAACAGTTTACAGTCCCGTACCCTTCTTTTTCATGTTTGTAACTGCCGCCGCCACGCCCCCTCCCCCCGCACACATATTCTGCCTATAATACTTGTCAGTGTAATTTCTTCGCTGAATATGGGTCTACATCAGTATTTTGGGCAATGCGACTTGGCTATTCAGACATAAATATGTCGACGGGCCCAGGTATATTTATAAAAATAAAAAAAGTCAATGGTGAACTGATCAACATAGGCTCATGTTGCGGACCCCCTGCAATGCCGTCGCGGACCACCTGGGGGCCACGGACCCCTGGTTGAAAACCCCTGACTTAGATTATTAGGTGCCACTTAGTCCGCATATGTTCAAGAGCATGTTTAGACCAGAGGTGATGAGTTTCTTTCGACCTTGTGCAAAACTGCCATCCTTGCAAGACAGGGAGCCTCGGACGTCAGAGATCCACCACGTGGTTATCCCTGCTAAACGCTAAACTTCTGTCTATATACATTTTGTGCAATGTGTTTATCATTGCTTCACTTTCAGCCTTGTGCTGGGAGTGAGCCTGATTGCAATTGTTGTTTGTCTAATAAATATACTTACAGTATATGCAGCTCAGGAGTCCTGAGGTAACTAGGGTGAATTTTCACCTAACACTATGGAGTTTCATTAATGATTTTTTGGAGTTTACATTTTAAAGTTGTTATATATTTCAGATTCCAATACAGTTGCACCAGGATATCATTTATTTCCTTTTACCTCTCAACGTTTTCTCTTTTAGAGAAATGCCTCCATCTTTTAAAGGAATACATGGCAAAATTGTTCACCCAAAAAGGAAACAGAGATACCAGTACATTTTACAGAGATCCTATAAACATCTGACGTTGAAACTATGAAAGAAAAACTGATTCTCATCTTTCATCCAGTTTGTTCAGCAGGATTTCACAGAGAAGAAACTGAAATTCTTCAACAATGGGAGTGTGTTTATGAATATAAGTATAGACAACATGGAGTATCCTGTAGGTAAGCACCATTTCTCAAGATCCTCTGAAAATTCTTTAGGTGCTGTATGACCTTTAAGATAAAATGGGCAAGACTAGCTTTTCCACTGGTAGCAACTTACCAACTGCCAACTTTCTCAGTTGGTCGTGTCAGCACATGATTTGGTCGCAGCCAAATATTGTGTTGGTACAGTACAGGGGCGTTGGTTGGATTGTTAACCCAATTGTTGACCCAAAGAAAAAAAGGAGGGCTGAAGACCACGCCCATTCGCAGGACCCTTTAGCCTGGAGCAGTGTTTTTCACCGACCAGAACATTTCTAAAAGCAATGCAAAAATGTCTTTTACCATTAAGAACCTTTCTGTAACATACTATGAAATTAACGAGAGCAATATATTCACCAATGGGGATTGCATTTCTGGCCACGTTACTTTAGAAGTTATGAAGGAAACGAAAATCAACTCCTTCAAGATTAAAGCTACAGGGAAAGCACACGTTAGCTGGTCGGAACATTGTGGTCGTCTACATCGTTTCTACTCCGACAATGAGATATATTTCAAGTCGGCCCAATACTTCATTCAAGATCAGAAAGATGAAGGTAAATAGTTGACGTCGGTCTCTGGCTTTCCTTTCAGTTTAAACATCCACTTGTCATGCCATTCTTATCTGAAGGATAATAGCTGTAGATATTTCTGTCTGTACATGTTGATCATTTGCTTAAGTGTTTCTATGCATTTTTATCATTAAGATGGCCTCGATATATAAGTAAGTTATTAAAGTTTATTTATATAGTGCTTTTAACATACATGACTCACAAACTGCATTGCAATAGCAGGTAAAGAAGTAAAAATACACAATAACCTTCATGGTAGACGACGCAATACACAATGCAAGACGTAATACACAAGTGAACACAATATATTACCCACAAGCTTGTCTATTATTGTGTTGACAAAGCACTGAAAAAGCATCTCACATATCCCGTTCTGCAGTTCACATTACAACCGATCTCACGAGAGCTGAGTACAGCGAGGGCTGTCGTTGTCACCTCTCCACTCACACAGCGCCTGCCTGGCCAGTCTGACTAGATACCAGGAAAATATTAGAACTTTGTATTCGCGGGAAAAATATTAGAACTTTGTATTCGCGTGCATATTATGCAAATTAGTTGATTACGTCATCTAGCGACTTCTGGCGACTTTTGGAAGAGCTAACAGCTACTTTCCTTACAGAGAAGTTGGCAACACTGGTTTGGCCTCGAAAGCTCGATCTCCACGGCTCTTTAGTCGAATGCGTAGGACAGATAACAAATTAAGATTATTTGACCTGAGCGACTTGATGAGTGGGAGTAAAGTGGGTCAGTCACATATGCACTCTATAAGGACCAGTGAGAATGTTAAACTGGATCATGTAAGCAACAGGGAGCCAGTGAAGACGAGAGTAAAGGGATTTGTAGTGAATAGTATTGCAGCGCCATTCTGAATTGCCTGCAAACAATCAAGAAACAGACAAACAAATGAACTAAAAAGTGCTGAGGAAAAAAATGGGTTTAGTGCACAGTATGGGGAACATTAAATGTATCATAACTTCAGAGTTAATTCATTAAAGTCCTGAGGTATTTTCATTTCCTAACAACAAACACTGCGTATAGCTTTTACTAATTTTAACCAATGAGTGTTAAATATCTTGCAGCTTTCTATGGTCTACAAGTCAGCCTGCTTGTTATAAATCCTGTAGCCTACAGTTTGGAGCCAAAGCAGTGATTGGGCTAGGGGCACTTAACTGCTATCTAGGAAGATGCTGTGGATGTTCTCTAGACTACTGGGTAAAATAGGTGGTTTTACAATTTACTCTTGCGATCCTGTTTTGGTAGGGGAGGCCGGGTACAGTTATAAAGTTATAGACGAGTCATTTTGTTGGGCAACTTTGTAACTTTTAAGTTTTGCGCAAGATAGCTGTGCAATAGTTGTGTTTTGACAGGAACAAGCAACCAGTGGTTGTGATCGGTGATTGCTGATGTAGTTGGTAGTATAATTATTAACAGCTTACAATGTGTTATATTCCATTCTTTTCAAATATTAGGAGAGGCAATTGTAAAATATATTTTAATACAATTGGTTGCAACAGCAAGCTAGCTAGCAAGTGAAATAGGCCACTTGTGCGAAAATGTAAAACCCCTGGTTTGTAAGCGACTATCTCACTGGCACTTTAAAACAAATGCTGTAAAGACTACAATCTACAGAAAAACCCTTACCCAACACTATTTTAGATTGATGCATAATAAATCTGACCTCACCCCTTCAAACTGTCATGTTACTGTTGTCCTGGGCCACTGTTACAACTGCCCCTGACATGTTAGAGCTGTCCCCAATAGCACTCACTGCATTTAGATGACAATGACAGAAAATGTAGGCTAAGGCAAATGTGCTTGAATTAGTAAAGTCAATATAGATGAGAGTTGTATGTTGCATATAAAGCAGTGGACTGGATTTTTGCAACAAGTAAAAACAGAAACTGTACCTGGTCTCCCCTACAGTAACCATTTCCTTTATGCTAGGCTGGTGCTGATTCAAGAAATACTAGCACAAAATTCCAGGTCTACTTGTACAATATCACTGTATACATGAACTCTTTCCAGAACAAGATGGCATTCCACTACTGACAGATCAAGATGGGCAACCCTGTATGTATTGCAAATTAATGAAGCATTAGTAACATATTTTTCTAATAGGTCTGTTTACATTTGAAAGTTTTTTTATATTTCAGATTCAAATACAGTTGCACCAGGATGTCATCTATTTCCTTTTACCTTTCACCTACCTCAAGAGTGAGTGAATTCTTAAATAATAATAAATAAACACTAATAATAACCAATAATAAATTATCTCAATGTTCAGCTACAGGTTACAGCCACTTTTAATGTTTTCTCTTTCAGAGAAATGCCTCCATCTTTTAAAGGAGTACATGGCAAAATTGTTTATTTCCTGGAGGCAAAGTTGACTAGATCAATGCGGATTCCAAGCAAAGCCAGAACTGAGTTTACCTTCGTCTCAAAACCGGACCCCAGCTACGAAGCCGAACCAGTAAAGTTCTTTGAAACTAGAAAACAAATGTACACAATCTTAGCAACATCTCCATCATGCAACTTACATTTTTAAGGCCAGTTGGCCTGATTATTTGTTGAATGTAACACTCATGTTTTATTGTTCAACAAAAACACAAAAGGAAACAGAGATACCTTATACAGTACATGTTACAGATATCCTATAAACATTTGATGTAGAAACTATGGAAGAGAAACTGATTCTCATCTTTCATACAGTTTGTTCAGCAGGATTTCACAGAGAAGAAACTGAAATTCTTCAACAATGGGAGTGTGTCTATGAATATAAGTATAGACAACATGGAGTATCCTGTAGGTAAGCACCATTTCTCAAGATCCTCTGAAAATACTTTAGGTGCTGTATGACCTTTCATGACTTTAAGATAAAAGTGTGAGGTTGGACCATGTTAGACCAGTAATAAACAATTTAGACAAGACAGGGCAAGACTAACTTTTCTACTGGTAGCAATTTACCAACTGCTAATTTTCTCAGTTGGCTTTACCAGCACATGATCTGGTTGCACCCTGTTTTGTTTTGGTACAGTACAGGGCCTTTGGTTGGATTGTTAACCATCAGTTAGGGGTTTAGCCCAGATTCTTCTCCATTACAAATCCTACTTCTAAAGAGAGTGTTTCCATGCATTTTTTCTTGCATGTGAGGGCTACACATTGCAAAAATGAATAAATGCATTTGGAAAATTGGAGGAAGGGTTTGGGTTTGGCTTTACAATGCAGGCTTCTTCCATACTGATTACACACATCTTTTCTCGTTGAGGTTCTTAGACGCGCTTCAAATATCGATACACAACTTGCACAGCACCATCACTGACACCTGACAGTGGCCTACAGTAATATGTGTGTGACACGTCTACATTTAGATTCAATGTTCATTCCTTAGGTTAATCTGACATTTTTTTGTGAGTGAGCCAACTTTCTAAACTGAACATATTAATATAATGACTTAGCGCTGCACTAGGATTCACCACAGTGGGGGAGACAGCTATTCTTTTGACCCTCTCCACCAACAACAGATCATGCAATCACTGGATGCAACCACGTGCAGTTTTAACTCGCACACTCTAAGGAAATGGTTGCATATGCCTGGAGCCCTGCAAGAGTATACATTTGTATCCAGAGAGCACACTTTAGGAGGTTTAAACTGTAGATTTACTCACAGCTGAGGTGATTCTAGAAATGCCCAGCCTACAAACTGATCTACACAATTTCACCTCAGACAGATCGTTCGGAAAATGTATCTGTAGTTGCTAACGCTGGTTAAATTTAAAAGCCTCTTATGATCCCAAATTGGTGGGGCTCGCTTTCTGTTCACAAAGTTACAACAAGAGATTGCTACATCAAGGTGTAATATATTGCAATTTCTACATTACGGTGTAATGCATTAAAAAGAACAGAGAAATATTAAAGATTTTGATAGAGTGCATTGAGCCAGTGAAAATAACATAAAATAATTGTGTGAATTTTCAGAGAAAAATATTTTTTAGTGTCTAGTTAGGCCAAGGCCTAGCAACTTCCTTAAAAAGATTAGAAAGGACAAAACTATGTATGTAGTAAAACAGTAACAATACATTTAATTGCCATGCATATATTTTTTTCTCCAGGTGCTATATTGTATGCGATATTGACAAATATGTCCCCTGTGTTTGACACAGATGTTACCAGTTAAGAAAATATGTTTGGGAAACTTTTGTAGTGTTTAATGCATAACTTTTCTTTTTCTTTTCCTCCACAGGAGATGGGATAACAGTCACAGGATTAATTGAGAACAACTCATCCCGTCCAATCAGGCCTAAGTACTTCCTGTACCAGAAACAGAGTTGTTTTGCAGACAAAGAGAGAAAGGTTAACACTCGAGATATCCTAAGGGAAGAAGGTGACATCATCGAGCCATCCACGTCTACAAATGTGACCAAAGTGTTAAACATCCCATTCAGCATCCCACCCTCTGTTCTCACCAGTGACATCCTGAAAGTAGAGTACAGACTTAGGGTAGGTATCCATGAGGGAATTACGTAAGGGATAATGTATTGTCCGGAGGTCATTATCCAAAAATAAATCCAGACGGGGCGAACAGCACCCCGCCGTGCATTATCCCGCTTATTATACGGTTACTTGCCAAAAACGATAGAAGACATTCCTCCAAAATACCTCTTTTTAATGATTTAGTTGCCGTTTCGTGATTTCTGCTAAGAAAAAATAGTTCTTCAAGCAAATAGAACTTTTAAGTTTCAGGTGTTGCGTAGCAACCCATTACTTGCTGACTTCAAATTACAATGAGTCTGTTACGTTAAATGACCGGACTACTTGCGGAATTATATGAAAGATGTGAATTAGAAGCACAAAACCCGTTGCCAATGACAGCGGTCAATATCTTTTCGCAGCGGTGAATATCAGGAAATATTCACCTGCGAACGTTGGGATGGCCCATTCAAATCAACGGTACTTTTTGGAACATTCTGAAGAGCCGTATAATAAAACTTGTTACCTGCTACCTGGTATTACCCATTTTATTTGAACTAATATTTATTATCACAAAACAAATATGTTTTTGGTAACACACTTCGTCATAAATCTTGGAGCCTGCTAGTAAAGACAACATGATTAATTGGCAAGGCTGCCTGAAATGTACATATACTTTACTGCAGTTGTAATGCAGGGGACATTATGTTTATGTCACCAAGTATCCTAGTATCCCATATTGGAGATTAAAAAACACTATTGTTGGTTTTTGCAAGTAGTTAGCTCACTAGTTTATAGACCAAAACTCTTTACTGCTTCTTTAATGAACCATCATCATGTGTCATCATTGAGGATGATATCAGTGTGCAAATTGAAGCCACAAAGCTTTCCTCATTTTCTAAAAGGAATAACGGACGGTACTGTTTCTTTTTCAGGTGTACCTTGATGTCAAATTTGCCTTAGACCCAGAGATTAAGTTTGAGGTAGAACTCCTTCCTCCACGACAAGTCACAGGATGGAAGCCCCTATCAGACAGTGGAAGCAGTTCTTCTGAGGCATGCAGGAGCAACAGCCAAGAGGAGGCATACACAGTCTCTTTCTCTGACCCTCCTCCACCTTACTCTGAGTATGACGTGTACCCCACCTCTTCTGACGCCCCGATGAAGCCATGAAGGAAAATATTTTTTGTCAATTTCATGATGTTTATGCCACTTTAAATGAATATCTGTCATAGTAGCTGAAGGTGTAAGGTTTGGTGTTAACAGTATTTGAATAAAAGACATGTAACTTGTAAGATGGTCATTGTAAAACTATATATGGAAGTGTCATGGCCTTTCATAGGTTCTTTCTGCTGCTTTTTCCTGAATCCTTGAAACAGATACACTACAAATGGCTGTTCTGGAATGGTGTACAATTTAAAAAAAAAAAAAACTTTATTACCTCTGCCAAGGAAGTTATGGTTTCATTGCAGTTTGTTTTTCTGTCTGTCTGTCTGTCTGTCTGTCTGTCTGTCAGCAAGATTACGCAAAAACGAACTGTCCAATTTTCATGAAACTTGGTGGAGGTTTGGAGAACGGGCGTAGGAAGAACCCTTGACATTTGGAGCAGATCCAGATCAAGGGGAGGATCCAGGAATTTATTTTCACTATGAGATTGTTAAATGATTTTTTTTATGCATGTATTTGTCAGATTTCTGCCTTGCTTGTTTTTCTGCAAGGTATCAGTCAATATTTTAGTATCGGTATCTTTGTTGTTGAACTTCCCAATAGTTCATATCAGTCTGGCTAATAAGATTGCACATGTTACTACCATTATTACTATCAGGTTGATCAATTCTATCATTGATGCTTCTCTACCTTACCTAGACAAATGCAAAAGAGTTACTCCTCCTCTATTCTTTTTTTATTTATATGTAGATATATATTGATATTTTTTTAAATTGGTCATAACTTTCAAATGTTTTGCACTGGTTTAGAAGCATTTCAAGAAGGCTTCTGAAATGTTGCAGCAGAGGTTGCTGTAGATTGGCACAGCAAATCAATTTCCAGAATGTACTTACACAGCCCCCAAACATCTACCTCTATTTTACACACATACTTCCACCTATGTTATTAGTTCATGGGTATTAGAGAAACATGTTGACTACCGCCTGTGTGTTAAGATTTTGTGGCGAACAAGTGAAACCAGGTGATAATTGGCTGGCTGAATTTGAAATAGAATAGTATGGACTAATATTTGCCTGAATGAAGGTCAATGTGTTGAGTAATAAATTGTGCATGCAGAACTAACTTGAATAAATGTGAATGTGTCCCATTCTGCATAGGAAAAAATATTCTATCCTTAAGCAATGGAAACTAAGTAGGTTATGTAATATGTTGAATATCCTACACTGTAGTTGGAAAGTATGTTGTTTACACAGAAGCAAATAAAATAACATAAAATTCAACATTGGTCTGTTTCACTGTCACATAAGTTGTAGTTCAAAAAGGCAAACTACACTAAGCCTGTACGTGGACAACTTATACTAATACTTCCCTTGGCTCGTCCCCTTCAAAATGGCATCAGATACAAGTCTTTGTCCCACTCCATTTGTTGATAATCCTCAATTTTGTGCACTGCGGACATACAATAAAACTTCCTCAAGCAGAATGCAAACATTTCTAAAGTAAGGATAACTCCACACTCCTTTGCTTGATCATGAAATGAGTCATTGGATAGGGCACGGTCTGAGCTTTCCACGCATGTGTCAATCATGACTATAGACCAATCAGATGCCAAGATATCGTATTGCGCAACAGAGTAAGTAGGATGTAAATAGAAACTCAGTTTGGACACATGCATTTGTCTCGCCGGTTTGTTGCGCAAGGATTATGAGAGTGGTACACAACAAAACACTTTTATTATGCATTACATTTTACATTTAGTCATTTAGCAGACGCTTTTGTCAAAGCGACGTTGCCATGGCTTCTGAAAGGAAAACCCAGAAATGGGCACAGCCCAAACAGGATTTTATTTGATGCAACTGCATTATTGGAAGAGGAGACTGAAACAGAGAGTCTGCAAGCTTGCATATTGTATTAGGACTGACCCAGACGCAGGGCAGGAATGGGAACCCTCTGCGCAAGCAAAGAAACGCCATCACACATCCCCCACCCCCACTTGCTCCTCAACCCTACTGGATCAAAGGTGATCACCTCTCGGTATACCAAGAGTGCAAGTCCATGTCCAACCCCCTTCACAAGTACTGTCTCCCCCAGCTAATCTGAAACAGCAACCAAGCAGGGAAGAGGGAGGACCTATTCCACCTATTGGTTCTTTGTCATCTCTTGGTGTCTACATTTATCATGCGATCCTCAAGAAGATGAAGAGAATGTGAAAGCCAAAACCTTGACAACAATCAAGATAAAACCCCTCTACACAGACATACTGACTGCATGCCGCGCATTCTTCCACCTCAGAAGGGAGCTGTCCATTGATGAAATGATGGTACCCTCTAAAGCATGGAGTGGTCTTAAACAATACATGAAAGACAAACCCAACAAATTGGACTATAAATGATTTGTTCTGATACGTCAAATGGCCTGGAACTTTTCCATTTATGAGGGGAAGAATACCTTGGGCAGTGGAAATGGATTAAGCTATGATTCTGTCATGGCACTACTGGATTTTCCTTCCCTGGGCCGTGGATACAAAGTCTTTACAGACAATTTCTGCATGAGACCAACTCTTTTCACTGATCTATGGAAAGAACACACAGCTGTTTGCAGCACCATCCGGACAAATCAAGTAGGGATATCCCAAAATAAACAAAAACAATCTTCTTTGAGAAATGCTGACAGAGGAAACTGTGAATATGGCACTTACATTTTATGTGTAGTTTGTAGACTTGTAGGAGACATCTGGAGAATATTGCTCCAAATTATAGTAGAACCAAGTACCTTAAAATATGATTGATGTGAGATTATGCAACTAATATAATGAAATCATATTTGAGTTCACTCAATTCTCTTGAAAATGTGTAAGTTTTCTTATCAGAAAATGTTAAAGTGGTTAATGTTCATCCAGTGTCAAAGGTCATGTTATGGCATTTGGCCAATGCTGGCCACTCCTCTACTGAATGAGTCATGAAACACACATTTAAAACACATAGTTGATTGTTCTACATCCTGTGTTGTAGCAATATACAAAGCCCTTGACAAACTGTTTAGTCGGTAGCCTAGATCATTGATGATCATCTACTTTACAAAGGTCTGCACAAATCCACCTTGTGGAAGATATTCACGAATGTTACTTTCCTCAACGACTTTGTTTGAAATTTCCAGTTGGCCGGAGGAAGCTGGCGCAGAGATTTATGGGTAAAAGGCTGGCACATTTGCGTCCCTCACTGTTCCATTTGAGACAACACTAATCAGCGACAGAACGCACTACAGATGTAAGTGCTTATCGTGCACTACGCACTGTATTGCAGTGCACTTCGTAAAGTGCGCGGTAGTAGACATGGCTTGTGACATAAAGTTCCTTGTGTTTGCTTCCTTGTTTGGCCATGTGCTTTTTGGTTTACTTTCTGTGGACCACGTGCTTTTGTTGTCCTTTGTGCCTTTGTTCTCACCCCTTTCGTTGCTGCCAGGGGGGTATTCGTCGTAGCTCGCTAAACGGTTTAGCGAGCTAATTTTCAGGCTAAGATAAAAAACGCCCCTCTTTTTGGTTCGTGGAAGCAACTTTTGATAAATCACCATAGTTACATATCGATTAGCACTAACCTGCTCCAGGGCAGGCTAACTTAAGTGTAGCTGGATAAGCTTGCCACACCCCCGGAAAAAGGAGGGATCCCATTGACCAAGGACTGATATTAGAGTTAGATTAGCGGAGGGAGAGAGTTCTTTGCGATCGCCAAGATCCATTATTCTTGTATGAGCGCTACCGATTCAGCCGACAAGGAATCATTAATTTACAAGACCTTCTCGAGTCATTTATTGCAAACACCACATTGACTGTACATTTTTGTAGTGTCGGTGATGCGGAGAACAAAGCACTCATAATTATATGAGTGTTATTAGTAGGCTACACCATTATTGTAGAAAATGATTACGGTGGACTCATGATAAGAATAGAGAGAAATACAGACAATTTATTTTCACCGCTTCAATTTATTGCATTTGTTATTAATACATTTAGTCATTTAACAGACGCTTTTATTCAAAGCGACTTCCAAGGAAATGTAAAACTACATCGAGGAAGGAGGTGAGGGGATTTGAACTAGCAACCATGTAGATGCAAACCGGTAGATGAAACCTCTGTACCAGCTGACACTTGGCATCAGATATTCATACATAGATATCACCATATAAACATCCCAACACACCTTGCTCTCACAGCGGTGGTGGTGTTGAATTTTGCCATGATTATGGTCTTGTATTCTTCATAAGCGTTCATGTTCATCTCCTACTCGCCAGCGGAGAAAAAAAGAGCCCTTTTCTTTGAGTTTAGAACCATTATACCGTTAGAAAATCATGGTTTTGGTGATCGACCTTTCCTGCCTTTTGAAGTAGGACGTGCACGCGCAAATGCCATGATAACTTTAGCCTGCTTGAAATTAACCACATGATTAGGATGCGGGTCAGCCGTTAACGAACCGATATTTGCTGTTCTCAATCAGCTCGCTAATCTTAACGGGCTATAAGGCCAATTGATTAACTTAGCTTCAATCCTACGACGAACGTACCCCTGGTGTGTCTCGTTGTTCCTTGGCCAGCTCTGTCTTATTTTCTAATTTAGTCCTGTGTATTTAAACCCTTGTGTTTCCTCAGTTCTCTGTTTTTCAATGTTCGTGTGTGTGTGTGTGTGTGTGTGTGTGTGTGTGTGTGTGTTTCTCTCGCTGCACTGTCTGTAGGCTACTCCAAGTTGTAAGTTAAGAGTTCCTTGTCTTGATTTAAAGTTATTTCTGTGTCAGAAAGTGACGTAGGCTACCTTGCTAGTGATGCATGAATAAGCAAGCACACGTCATTTCTCATGTATGTCCTTGATTACTTATTGCATCCTTGTTTTTACTTTTTCTCAGTAGGAGTGGCTAGGGAGTAATTAAAGATGGTGTTTATGGTTGGTGAGCTTTTCCAGGAAGTCCACGACATAAAACTCAGTCCCCTCTATACCCTGTTATATTCGTCTCGAGCCGCAATTTGCAATATTGCAAACATGCCTTCAGCGATTAAGAGCATTTCAGTAACATACGACGCAATCAATGAGGACAATACTTTCAGTAGCGGTGACCGTATTTCCGGGCGTGTTACCCTTGATATCGCTAAGGAAACGAAGATTAAGTCTTTTACAGTTAAAGCGAAAGGTAAAGCAAGTGTCTTGTGGAGTGAACGTTATGGTTCTGTTACAATAGTTTACTCCGACAAAGAAACATACTTCAAGTCGGAACATTTCTTCATACAAGAGAAGAAAAGTAATGGTAAGTTGATTACCTTCTCTCTTGCCGTTTAATGAGAGCACAGGCACAAATATTCAGACACTGGTGGTTGTTCACACTTGGTATTGGCAATTGTGTCCACACGTATTGCGTGACTTGCTTGTGATTAGGTCTCGCTCTATAGGCAAAGAAACGACAAAAGCAGCAACCGCTAGCAACGATAAAAAGTTGTTTTTAACCAGCAGAAGGCAGCAATCAAGGCTTAAAGTATGACCCCATTGACGCGCAGACAAGAACTTCTGCTTACGGATACGAGTAGGCAGGCTTTCAATGTAGCTCAAGACACATTCACGTTCAAACTTCTAAAATAATGTGACCACATTTGTCCCAGACCCGGACTGGTCCGGACTGGTCTGGTTTTATTGAAAAAAAAAAAAAAAAAAAAAAAAAAAAATTCCGATGGCGCTTGTGTAGCGGCCGTGGAGATCTCGTGCAGGAGATAGTTTGGTGATACTATAGCCTGCATGGAGAATACCAAAACAAATTCCTAGTATATGTATACATGGCGAAATAAAGTTGAATTGAATTGAATTGAATTCCAGACATGCATTACTTCGCCTTTAGTCTACTCTACTTGTTGTGGAGACTATGTTGTCTGGTAAGAAATGCTTAGAAGCCACTGTGGTGCATCTGATTAAAATGCCTGAGATGATGTACAATCCAAACTTGAGGTTTATTGCAAAGTTGAGATGAATGGAATGGAATTCAACATAGATGTATTTTGTATGTGTGTTATATTAACGTGTGTGTGTGTGTGATAAGGTTATATACTTGTGTGTGGTTATATTTGCGTGTGGTTCTGCAAAGAAACAATACAACAGAGATACTTAGCAATCATACTAGTAGGCATCTCACAATATAATGCTAGTCATAACCTCACATTAATAATAGCAATATTCTCACATATTACTGAAGTGACACTACTTCCTACATAACTCACGTAGTCTATCACATTCTAGCTGCTAAACAGCACAAGTTATGGTTAAACATGTCAGTAATTAACCAACAAAGATTATGTCCATGTTTATAATGTAACCGCGACACCAGCATTAATTAAATATGCACCCGCGATCATACAACGCATTTAAAACATCAATGCACTGTCTAACAAACACAGACTGATAACAGTATAAACTAAACATAACCAAGGAGCATTATAAATACTTACAGGTATCTGAACGCACACGATTCCAACACTCTCTCAATCTAATCTTTATACTGAAACGTTTGTATCTCAACACCTTACTTCTGTCTCGTCAGTCCACTGATCTGCTATTCCCGCCACTGGGTACCGTCAGCGCAAGCATCCCCAGACTACACTCTGATTGGCTGTACAAGTGCAGCCATAAGGGGTGCATGCACTAACGGAATGACCCAGCAGCAGCCAAAGGGCTGTTCACGTGCACAGTCTAAACCATCAGTCCTTTGTAACAGCCGCCCCCAAAGTTGGTCCGCCAAGTTTGCCATCATCAGAAGGGCTGGATGGTTCTGAGTCCATCTCCGGGATGGCGGGAAGGGTGATGAGGCGGGCAACTGGTCTGAGGTAGTGTCTGTCCTTGACCTTGACCACCGCTGACCTGATACGACCGTCGACTCCAGGGTTCACCTTGGTGACTCGGCCCACAAGCCAGAGTGCTCTGCCCAACAAATTGGACTATAAATGATTTGTTCTGATACGTCAAATGGCCTGGAACTTTTCCATTTATGAGGGGAAGAATACCTTGGGCAGTGGAAATGGATTAAGCTATGATTCTGTCATGGCACTACTGGATTTTCCTTCCCTGGGCCGTGGATACAAAGTCTTTACAGACAATTTCTGCATGAGACCAACTCTTTTCACTGATCTATGGAAAGAACACACAGCTGTTTGCAGCACCATCCGGACAAATCAAGTAGGGATATCCCAAAATAAACAAAAACAATCTTCTTTGAGAAATGCTGACAGAGGAAACTGTGAATATGGCACTTACATTTTATGTGTAGTTTGTAGACTTGTAGGAGACATCTGGAGAATATTGCTCCAAATTATAGTAGAACCAAGTACCCTAAAATATGATTGATGTGAGATTATGCAACTAATATAATGAAATCATATTTGAGTTCACTCAATTCCCTTGAAAATGTGTAAGTTTTCTTATCAGAAAATGTTAAAGTGATTAATGTGACTGTTGCTAAATGAGGTAGACATTTTTGCCTCACCAGTTTGAATTAGAAAAGCAAGAGAGCGAGCACACCAATGAAAGTAGGGTAAAGTTCATCCAGTGTCAAAGGTCATGTTATGGCATTTGGCCAATGCTGGCCACTCCTCTACTGAATGAGTCATGAAACACACATTTAAAACACATAGTTGATTGTTCTACATCCTGTGTTGTAGCAATATACAAAGCCCTTGACAAACTGTTTAGTCGGTAGCCTAGATCATTGATGATCATCTCCTTTACAAAGGTCTGCACAAATCCACCTTGTGGAAGATATTCACGAATGTTACTTTCCTCAACGACTTTGTTTGAAATTTCCAGTTGGCCGGAGGAAGCTGGCGCAGAGATTTATGGGTAAAAGGCTGGCACATTTGCGTCCCTCACTGTTCCATTTGAGACAACACTAATCAGCGACAGAACGCACTACAGATGTAAGTGCTTATCGTGCACTACGCACTGTATTGCAGTGCACTTCGTAAAGTGCGCGGTAGTAGACATGGCTTGTGACATAAAGTTCCTGGTGTTTGCTTCCTTGTTTGGCCATGTGCTTTTTGGTTTACTTTCTGTGGACCACGTGCTTTTGTTGTCCTTTGTGCCTTTGTTCACGCCCCTTTCGTTGCTGCCTGGTGTGTCTCGTTGTTCCTTGGCCAGCTCTGTCTTATTTTCTAATTTAGTCCTGTGTATTTAAACCCTTGTGTTTCCTCAGTTCTCTGTTTTTCAATGTCCGTGTGTGTGTGTGTGTGTGTGTGTTTCTCGCTGCACTGTCTGTAGGCTACTCCAAGTTGTAAGTTAAGAGTTCCTTGTCTTGATTTAAAGTTATTTCTGTGTCAGAAAGTGACGTAGGCTACCTTGCTAGTGATGCATGAATAAGAAAGCACACGTCATTTCTCATGTATGTCCTTGATTACTTATTGCATCCTTGTTTTTACTTTTTCTCAGTAGGAGTGGCTAGGGAGTAATTAAAGATGGTGTTTATGGTTGGTGAGCTTTTCCAGGAAGTCCACGACATAAAACTCAGTCCCCTTTATACCCTGTTATATTCGTCTCGAGCCGCAATTTGCAATATTGCAAACATGCCTTCAGCGATTAAGAGCATTTCAGTAACATACGACGCAATCAATGAGGACAATACTTTCAGTAGCGGTGACCGTATTTCCGGGCGTGTTACCCTTGATATCGCTAAGGAAACGAAGATTAAGTCTTTTACAGTTAAAGCGAAAGGTAAAGCAAGTGTCTTGTGGAGTGAACATTATGGTTCTGTTACAATAGTTTACTCCGACAAAGAAACATACTTCAAGTCGGAACATTTCTTCATACAAGAGAAGAAAAGTAATGGTAAGTTGATTACCTTCTCTCTTGCCGTTTAATGAGAGCACAGGCACAAATATTCAGACACTGGTGGTTGTTCACACTTGGTATTGGCAATTGTGTCCACACGTATTGCGTGACTTGCTTGTGATTAGGTCTCGTTCTATAGGCAAAGAAACGACAAAAGCAGCAACCGCTAGCAACGACAAAAAGTTGTTTTTAACCAGCAGAAGGCAGCAATCAAGGCTTAAAGTATGACCCCATTGACGCGCAGACAAGAACTTCTGCTTATGGATACGAGTAGGCAGGCTTTCAATGTAGCTCAAGACACATTCACGTTCAAACTTCTAAAATAATGTGACCACATTTGTCCCAGACCCGGACTGGTCCGAGTCATCTGATCTCAATGTGTTCTCAATGCCTCCTCAGTGCATCACCAAAGACACAAACTAATACCAGGTGTGAACGGGGTCTTACATAATGCACAAATAGAACGGGCTTATATAGGCAGAGACATTTTACAGGCTCAGGGTAGATGAAGACGATAAAACATCATAGACATCACGATAGGGCATTTATACATTAACGCTTTTATACACACTGACTCTCAATCACTCACAGGAAATACATGTAGAAGGGGGAAACACAGATCACTCCAATTTAGAACATTAAAACAGAATTCTGCAGACATCAGCATTCTCATGGCACACTGGGAGACACCACATAATATACACAACAAGGAAGCATGCAGTAATGCCCAGATCCCTCCTGCAAAACATATATAAAGACTTTTGCGTTGGACCACATTGTCAATCACAGCAAGGAACTTTCCCTGATCTTTTGAAAGTGATGGCACAACAAATTGTTTTCTCTCCAGAAGGAGATGGGTTTTCACTCCTGCAAGACCAATCACAGGAGACGTGTGAGTTTACAAACAGCCCATGACAAAGCACAAGAATATATGTAATATAGAAAAGGAGCACTACTGACTTCAACACCCTCTCTCTATCTCCTCAGATTCTGATGTTGTTCTTCCGGGATGCCATGTGTATCCATTCACTTTTCAAATACCTCCGCAGTAAGTCTGTTGCCGATATTGTGTATTGTATAGAATAAAAATGTTACTCTGCTGCAGGGCCATTTTTGCTTGTCAAAATGTATACAAATTTCATAAATTACAAAGTTTCCAGTCGAAAAGTAAAATGTATCCTTAAACAACTAACCCTAAACATAACCAAAACAAATCGATCAATAACGGAAGAATATCTTATTGCATGTTACATTGACTAATGCAAGTCACAAACTCCAACCACTTACTCCCATTAGACAGCGTGGGGAGAAACTTTAGTAGCCTATTCTTTCTTTAGTTTCATGCTTGTGGTTGCTAAGCAGGACTGTTTGACCAGCGTTTGAATCACAAAACGATTGAGCTTGACACCAAGTCATTGTAATTTGATGCAAAGTTGCAATTGCAGCCTTCACTATGGCATGTGTACATTAACTATTCATGTTAAATTGTTGTGCGCGCCTTACACAACTGTCCACCCCAGGATGACATCCCGTTAACAGTCCAACTGATGACATTGTCATTTTTTCGTCAACCTACATTATAGGCCTATACAATATGTATTTGATAGAGGACTGTTGTCCTGTAAGTTGTTTGTCAAAATCTTTGTTTTCAGTCTCATACAATCTCTTTGTGAATTACAACTTAAAGTGTTACTCAATACTGTTCATACTGCATATATCTTATATCTTATTTCATACTGTATACATCTTATTTATTTATATATTACCACTATACATATGTACATACTCTGCACTTTTCTGCTTTTTTCACTTCTGATTAGATGCTAACTGCATTTTGTTGTCTCAGTACTTGTACTCTCTTTGTTTTCAGTCTCATACAATCTCTTTGTAAATTACAACTTAAAGTGTTACTTTCAGTTCTCTCCAATCATGTCCATCCATGCCTGCATCACTGTAACTCAGACTAATCTAACAGTAGAAAATGTTGGTCCCCTTGCAAATCTTTAATGCCCGCTCTATGCATTGCACCTTGCAGACAGCCTTGCTGTGAAACATTAAAAGGTATGCTGCCCTCTCATATTTGTACACAACAGGGACATGCCATCATCCTTCAAAGGTGAAACTGGAAAAGTGATTTTCTTCCTTGAGGCAAAATTGAGCAGGTCGATGCTGCTGTCAACCAAAGACAAAACTGAGTTCACTTTTGTGTCCAGGACTGATATGCATGTTCCAGACATGAAGGTAAAAACCCTCTTCCCGCTTAGTGTTTGCTCCTGTTCTTGTAAAGGTACACTGTGTGACCCTTTTGGTGTTAATTCAGTTCTGTTTCTTCTCAGGCGGCTCAGTTTGGGACTACAGAGAAGAATTTAAGGTTTCTTAACTCTGGAAGTATCTCAGTGGGAGCAAGCATCGACAGCATGAAGTATTACACTGGTAGGTGTCATGTGTTGAGTAAGAGAAGTTTATTTAACATTAGAATGGAGAGCACTTATATTTATGTAACAATGAAGAGATAAAAACTGTAGTTGTCCATGGGACCATTTTACTGAATTATCACTTCCAAGTGACACTGCTTCAATCCACATGTTGGCTGTATAGTACACTCAATGGCCCCTAAGGTTGCCTGGGCAACTCACCAGTGCAACAAGGCACCATGAGTAACTTCACCCCAGTTACCACTGCCACCTTGTTGGTTCCTGGAGAAAACAGGTGCGGTGGAAGACAAGGATGCAGGTTTATGCCTACTATTCAACCCTGGAGTTTAGCATGTATCTTATGGATCTAACCAGTGCCTCTGCACTATAGTTTACAATCAGATAATTAATTTGAGAACTAATTCACATTCTGAACTAGCCCTAAGGCTAACATCGCAAGTTAGCATTGTTATTACAGGCAATTGATTTATTTGTAACAGTCCATTTGCCCCAAAACATAATATATTCACCATATGTTTCCACAATTTGTTTATTTTTCTAGCTTGTAAATACCCCCTTTATTTTTCTATAAATCCCTTTAGATATCAGTCACACTATATACATGTGCACCCTCCAAAATGGCTGGGGTTTAGACCCACATACTCAATTTTCTGTTTTTATTTGAGTGTGTTTATTATTCATTTGTTATAATCATCCCAACAGAACCATGACAAAAAAAATGTTATAACAATTACGTACAAAAACACAAACACCACTGCATACTCAGAACTAAATGTTAATGTAAAACTCGTAGGGAACATGCACTGTGTTCTACATCACTTATGAAGTTATGTACATAGGTATAAAAAATAGTTTTCACTTTTTTGTTTCCTAACTGACAAAATTTAGTAAGGTTCATATGGACTTTAGATTGTATTGTATTGTCAGTACCAGCATGTCTAGTAATAGACTATATGGTATGATTGTAAACTTTTAAGTCTGAAAAATTGATTAATTTTGTTTATCATCAACAGGAGATGAATTAAAGATAACGGCTGAAATCCAGAACAACTCTTCTCGTGCTATTAAGCCCAAATATTGCCTGTACCAGAAACAAAGTTACTTTGCTCTTAAGAACAGGCGGGTACACACTAAAGATATCGTCAAAGAGGAAGGAGAGCCCATTGAACCATCAACAAATGAAACTGTGAGCTTATCGATGAGCATCCCCTCAGACATCACCCCCTCCATTCTCGACAGCAGCCGGATCCTCAAAGTGGAATATAGACTCAAGGTACGTCATCATTTAGAGGGAGCCTCATTAGTAATTTGAATTATATTTGTTTGTATAGTGTCATTTTAAATGAATATTGCAATTACGCCTTCTATATAATCCAAGAAAATATGCAGAGTTAACCCCTTAAGTTAAAGTTTACTTGTGGCAGAGTCAGTAAAACATTTACAAACTGCATTGAAGGAAAATTCCCTAAATGCATCAGTGTATGGATTGTACTGTTTAAGTGATTTTTGACCCATTGGTTGTCAACTCCGGTCTGATGTCAACTCCTCAGGTCTATCTGGATATCAAGTATTCCAGAAATCCAGCGATCAAGCTTCCATTGGTCATCCTTGCCCCGCCGCAGATGGCAGGTGCAGCCACAGGTGCAGCCACATCAGATGCTTTGGAGAGAACAGAGCCTCCTCCTCCATACAGTGCCTACAGTCTATACCCATCCCCCTTGGGCCCGTCAGGGAGTACGTCTGCATAATACTTTATAGTGAATGTGCTGAGATGTTTTTACATGGTTAGTCATTTCATTGTAATATTAATTCATAATAGTTCATAATTTCACAGAAAAATTTTACTGAAATTCTGCACCACAGGGTTTTGTATAAATTGCAGAATATGCCAGACTGATACCTAAGAAGACATTGACTGCATGTGTCATATTGTCACTGTAAACTATAGTGTAGTATAGGGCATTTTTAGTGTTTACTAGTTAAAGGAAGAACTGTCTATGAAACTGTACAAACAGTGGTATCTCAATAGCATGAACTGGCCAGTTAAACATTGTAACGCAATTTACAGTGTCAAGTTGGGGTACCACTAGTACTTAAAATAGGGAAATAATAAGAAGATCATTCACAGAGGGATCACTACACAGAAACGGTGAAATCTGCTTAAACTTAAAAATTTCTTTTGACATATTCCTTTAATTAAAACTCTATCTAAAATATTAAACAACATCGAATTAAATACAACCTGAATATTAAGACAAATGTAGAGTAGTGGAATGATGAGGCCAAAGATACGAAAGGTATTAGGTAATGTACAGGTCATTAATAATAAAAATAATAATAATAATAATAATAATGGATGTTATTTGTATAGCCCATTTAAAATACAAAGAAGTCTCAAGGTGCTTTACATGGTTAAACAATCACAACAATAATAAAAAGTAATAGAAGTGCTAAAGAAGTGCAGAAAATAGGATAATATAAAATACAAAAAAAAAAAAAAAATTAATTTAAAATAATTAATAATTAAAAAACGCAATTTAGGACAGAATAATTTAAACAACGCAATCTAAAAACAAAAAACAAAAACTAAACCAGGACTTTAGGTGAAGGCAGAGATTAATAGGATGGTTTTGATGTGTGATTTAAAAGCAGCGAGGGAATCTAAGGCCCTAATGTTCTCCGGGAGCTTGTTCCATAGACGTGGCCCCAGCGAGGAGAAGGCACGATCTCCCATTTTTGTCAGTTTTGTCCGGGGAACTGCAAGGGGGTTGGAGTTTCCTGACCTAAGTGTCCTGGATGTGAAATGAGGGGTGAGGAGGTCCTGGAGCTAGGTTGGACCGGTAGTGTGTATGGCCTTGTGAACTAGGAGAAGGACTTTGAAAATGATTCCTTGGTTAATTGGAAGCCAGTGGAGGGAGTGGAGGACTGGGGTTTAAACAACATTGTATGAATTTATTTGATTTGCACCATCATTTTTTCCCCCGTCAAACCAACAACAGTTGAAGAATATTTACATTTACATTTACATTTAGTCATTTAGCAGACTATTCCTATTTCCTCCTCCTATTTAAACAAGAAGTGTTTGATACTAACTCTAAAATATCAACTAATGATTATATCACCAATATCGCCTTGATTTAGAACAGATTTCCAATGTACACTAGAATTAGCTTAAAGAGTGAAAAACTTTCCCTATTTATGTTTCCTCAACCATAAATTAAGCTTCAGAGAATGACATTTCCACCATTTAGCTCACTAACTTAGAGAACAAATGCACTGAACATGTTGCAACATCCTGGCAGTAGGAAACGCCTAGTGTGGTTCCTAGTTAGTAAGGCTGAACAGAGAACTTTTCACTTCATACCTAATGCCCCAACCAGTACTTTAGCCATTGTGTTTTAAAAAATAGCCCATTGTAATAAATTATATTCATCCAGCTTTTATTATTATTATCATTATTATTATTATTATAATTATTATTTTATTTTATAATTAGTGTTTTGGTGTCCTGGGGTTAAACAACCATAGGGGAAAATGAGTCAGCAGCACATGACTTCTTATCTCCTTAACCCTTACTATCAACAGAGGTCATGGAAACAATAAATGTCATCGTCCTTTCTACTAATCACGTCCGGGGGTTACTGTGCATTAGTACATTACCATTGTGGTTTCACTCATAACTGGTCTGGTTGATGAGGTGAATATGATGATTTCTAATATGAGGAGTCATCGTATAGCCTATTATGTAAGTGACAAGATGAGTTCTCCTTTATTAAGACAATGTTACAAATCACTACAGACGCAAAGCAGGTCTCGAGGTATCTATATTTCAACAGAATGTGTGGGGGAAATCTACTTATCTCAACATTGTGCACTACTTTAGTGAGACCAAATGTTTTATGTCTACTACTACTCTACTACTTGGAGGTGAGGTTGAACAGATGCATGTAGGCAGAAAAGACAAAGGTCACTTTGGCTGATATGAGCATTCCAGATATTACACTTACAAAACCGTGACAGCCTTGGGTACCTTGATTACTCTGCATACCCTGTGTTTCAACCTGAAATATCCTCGTAGTGAGATTATCTTATTTGTATTTGTCAATACAAATAAATACTTATTTTAAAAAGCTACAACATATTCTCATGACTACAAATGAGTTTGACAAGATACCTGTAGGTAAGAGGTATACAAGTAAGAATTCAGCCTTAACTGCAATGATACCTCATTTAAGTAATTGTGATGGGCTTCATTTACTGTTGAGTGGACTGTATGTGTCTCCATTTTGTCTTCCTGTGATCACCCTGCCTTTAGATCAGCGACAATCCAAATGTAAGTCTCCCTGCCCTTTAGCTGCATGGAGATATTACAGAAAGTTTCACCTGACATGAGTGATTCCACAAGTACACAGTTGACTTGAAACAGTAAACCGTGAAAGTCAGCTGCTACTGTTGAAAGGATGTCAATTTGTCAACACGTGAGACAAGTTTCCTGAAACTGCCATTCTAAATTTCCATAAAAGGTGTGTTCTGATAGGTCTCGCCAAGCAGGATGGGAAAGCTGAGAGCCGTGTTCCATGACTTCTATTACTCCCTTTGTGCCCTGTGAGCGAGGAAAATAATGTCTGATTTCAGCTGTATGGTACAGGCCCTTTTGAGTTTACATGAGAGAAATATATGGTACATTTTTTGTGCTGTTTATGAATGATGACCCTTTACATATAAAGGCCCCGTCACACCATGACGTTCTGGTCAAAGTTCTCTGAACTTTCTAATCGTTCAATTTCGAGCGTTCTAGGGCGATGTGGACACATCTGGCGTGTTACTAACGAAATAATTGCGTAGGACTGACACATGACTAGCGTGGGACTGACGCATGAGGAGTGTGTAACACCGACCAAGTGACGTGTCACTGGTCCGCGACAAACGTGTGCTGACGTGTCACTCCAGCGCGACAAACGATAAGTCAACCTTAGAAGAGCGTGTTGTTTGTTTTAATGTACTGCTGTAATGTATGATGTTCTTTGTGTTATTGTATTGTCACTATGCATCAATAAAAAAAAAATAGAAGAGCGTGTTAAGAGTGTAATTTACGTGTGGGTTTTATGGTCAAACGGGTAAAAAACGCTGGAAAATCATAGTGGATTCAGTTGATCTGAACAGTGAACAGCATGCCGCCAAGACCACGAAAAGGTGTGAGGGGGGCTTCTACTACTAGCGCTGCTGCAAGTAAGAAGATGATAAATGCTGCTGAAAGTAAGAAGAATACAAAGCCTCTTTCACTAGCAATGTCTTCGGACGAAGATTTACTGTTATTACGGGCGTTATTCCTGGGGTTTTATGTTATTAAAATAAATGATTTAAATTTGACACTGAATTTGTGTTTCTCAATGTTTATTATTAGAAAACATCAACACATCCACACACATTGTCCCTGTCACAAGAGTCTTCATATCATATCCATCTGCCATGGAACAGCACCAGCTATAACAGTGCTCAGCTATGTTCAAGTTCAGTAGGCTACATCTACTTCATGCTGGCTCAAGCAAGCATATACCCTCCACTCCGCTTTTCGCTAGATTATGCAATGACCTTGCATGGCATGATAGCATTGAATATGTAGATGTATAGTGCACAGAATAACGTCTGCAATGATGTAAATTGCGTTTGTTGATCACGTATGGTTAATAACATATTAATTGTAGAAGGGACATGATAAAATCAAGATCTTCCCTTGGTGAAAAAACTTTCGCCGATATCTACCTACGAAAGATGGGTTAGGTGCTCAAATTTCCCTGGATCAAAGAGGACGTTAGTAGGCATGTCCAAACTAAAAATCACGTCTCAGGATTGCTGCGCACATAAGTTATTTCGGGTGCATCAACTGTACTCAGTCTACCCTACCCAACGACTGACTATGATAGCCAAACGCGTGCAAAGTTAATAAAACGTTCCACGAAAGTTCTCCAGCGTTTAAATTAAATCTCCATGAGAACTTTTGTGCATGTTCAAAACTTTTTTTTTGGACGAGCGTTCTCCTCCGATCACCGACGATTACCGACGATTACAGCGTTCACCAGCTTTCACACAAAGCTCTTCTGGCGCAATTCCAGCGACCATGGACGATTACCAACGTTTCCTCTAACATCATAGAACGTTGACCAGAACGTCATGGTGTGACGGGGCCTTAAGCAGCATGTATGTTCCACTGCCTATTCTCCACTTCTGCCTATGCAGAGGTCATTTTACAGATAACCCCTCAAAATATAAAGAATTACCACTTACATACCTTACATGCCATCTTGGATGTCTGGAATATATTGATAACCTTCCCAAAATGTAGGCGCTCCTTAATATGTTTTTCTTACATTACTTGGATGCAAGTGGGAAATGTAATTGTACGAGTGAGGTTTTACATAGCAATGTGTCCTTACAAGTCTATGCCATCACCTGGAACTCAAATCTCATCCCAATCAAAGGTTATTCAAGTTGTAATAGAGTAATGGCAAATGTTTGTATTCTTTTTTGTTGTTGTTTGTAGTAAATTATTGTTTTATTATTAAAAAAAAGATGAAACTGTTTACCTCTGGGATATCATTCTATATCCACACAGAGAGAATATCCATGCTACAAATGTGTGTGCGCGCATGCGTATGTTTGTGTATTATGTGATGTTTATCGCATACATGTCCTGAAGATTGTGACAGAGGGTCAGAACATGCCTTCAAACTCAAGTACTACAACTATGTGAAGCACAGCTTCTTTGCACAAGGCAAGAGGAAATTCTGAAAGAGGGAGAGCCTGTCCCGTCCTCCACCCATCATCACCCCTAGGTCCTCACAATACCACCAAGCGTCACTGTGTCCATCTTCAACTGTAGGATCCTGAAAATGGAGTACAAGCTTATAGTAAGTACATACTTATCAGAGGTTGAAGATGCAATACCAAGTTTCTGTACTGAAACTGAAATACTTTTAGACTTCAAACAACTGAGATTTTGAAGGCATTCATGTGTTTTCAGTTTCTTAAATAGTTTATTTAATTATATACATTCAATACACCTGAAATAAACAACCGCAATGGGTGGAATACACATTGTTGTGATCATTCATTACTCACTAATTAAACAACAACAAATATTGCAAAAGGTGAAACTCACATCAATTGTCAGGTATTGATAAAATACTCTCATTGCCACACACTTGTTCACATCTGTGTCTTGCAGGTCTGTCAGGTATCAATTATGTCCTATCAATTATGCATTCATTATTATACATTTGTATTATATACAGTCTGGTAATAATTACATGTATACCTAGCTAAGTCCAGAGCAGCCCCTTGCTAGATTGTCTGTTATGTAAAAGTTTATGTTTTTGATTGCGCAATATGAAAAGACACAACTAAGCAGTACTTTGTCATGTATGTTAATTCTTTATAGACTTGTAATGTTGAGAAAAGTAACTAACTATTTACCAATACATCTCATTCGACTCACAAATAAAACCAATGTCAAAGACATCTTTTTTTAATCTATGTAATATTGGCCAAAGTCAGAAAAGTCCTATCCCTTCAAGATGCAGAAAAACGAATCCAGACATGCATTACTTCGCTCTTAGTCTACTCTACTGCAATGCTGGATGGGGCGACAACTCACTATAGAATCTCCAACCGATAAAAAACATTGCTGCTCGCACATTTACTAGAACCAAAAAAATATGAACATATGTCACCTGTACTGCCTCTCTGCACTGACTCCTTGTCGAAAGTAGAATTGACTTCAAAGAACTCCTAACATACAAAGCCATACATGGCCTAGCTCCAAATTGCTTCAATGACTAATTGTGATAATTAGGCAGTTCATTTTTCAGACACTGGGATGTGCATGCTTAATCTTTTCTTGTGTATGACTAACATTCTGTTTACTAACCTGTCTCGGTTCTCTCCCATATAGTAGGACCTTTCCCTGCAAACGCTAATGGCTGTGATAACATTGTTCCTTATCACCATAACCTATACTATATAATGCAACGTCCACTCACTTTGTCCCTCCCCTAGTTTTCCACCTGAAACCCTCTGTCTACAGTTTACTGCCCAGTCCCACCAAACTACTATGCATCATTTATTATCTGCATATGATACAACATCTATACATATTGCGCACCTGCCTATTTACACTGCGGTCAAGCCAGCCGACACTCGCGTGTCTTCGGTCAAATCAGCCGACACAGAAATTCTACTGCACCTATATACTGATATTTATGGTAAACGCATCCGAACCGCCCAGAACGGGAACGGGGATATTTCAAAGTACAATAAAAACAGTTTGTTCAATAATTCCAGAGTGAGACTGATATGGCTGTTTTCAGGACCTCTCTGACTACCCACACACTCAATATTAGACATTTTTACTGTATAAATTATGATATTTTTTAAAGTAAAGTCAAACATGTGCCCAATCAAATCGGTTCATTTCTGGATATTTCAAAGTACTATAAAAATACTTTTCCCAATAATTCCAGAGTGAGACTGATATGGCTGTGTTCAGGACCTCTCTGACTACCCACACAATTAATATTAGACATTTTGACTGTATAGATTAAGAGATTTTTCAAAGTAAAGTCCAACATTTCTACTGTGTAATAGATCATTTCTGGATATTTCAAAGTACTATAAAAATACTTTTCCCAATAATTCCAGAGTGAGACTGATATGACTGTGTTCAGGACCTCTCTGACTACCCACACAATTAATATTAGACATTTTGACTGTATAGATTAAGAGATTTTTCAAAGTAAAGTCCAACATTTCTACTGTGTAATAGATCATTTCTGGATATTTCAAAGTACTATAAAAATACTTTTCCCAATAATTCCAGAGTGAGACTGATATGGCTGTGTTCAGGACCTCTCTGACTACCCACACAATTAATATTAGACATTTTGACTGTATAGAGTAAGAGATTTTTCAAAGTAAAGTGCAACATTTCTACTGTGGAATACATCATTTCTGGATATTTCAAAGTACAATAAAAACTGTTTTTATAGTACTTTGAGATATCCAGAAATGATGTATTCCACAGTAGAAATGTTGCACTTTACTTTGAAAAATCTCTTAATCTATACAGTCAAAATGTCTAATATTAATTGTGTGGGTAGTCAGAGAGGTCCTGAACACAGCCATATCAGTCTCACTCTGGAATTATTGGGAAAGGTATTTTTATAGTACTTTGAAATATCCAGAAATGATCTATTACACAGTAGAAATGTTGGACTTTACTTTGAAAAATCTCTTAATCTATACAGTCAAAATGTCTAATATAAATTGTGTGGGTAGTCAGAGAGGTCCTGAACACAGCCATATCAGTCTCACTCTGGAATTATTGAGCAAACAGTTTTTATTGTACTTTGAAATATCCAGAAATGATGTATTCCACAGTAGAAATGTTGCACTTTACTTTGAAAAATCTCTTAATCTATACAGTCAAAATGTCTAATATTAATTGTGTGGGTAGTCAGAGAGGTCCTGAACACAGTCATATCAGTCTCACTCTGGAATTATTGGGAAAAGTATTTTTATAGTACTTTGAAATATCCAGAAATGAACCGATTTGATTGGGCACATGTTTGACTTTACTTTGAAAAATCTCTTAATCTATACAGTAAAAATGTCTAATATTAATTGTGTTGGTAGTCAGAGAGGTCCTGAACACAGCCATATCAGTCTCACTCTGGAATTATTGAGCAAACAGTTTTTATTGTACTTTGAAATATCCAGAAATGATGTATTCCACAGTAGAAATGTTGCACTTTACTTTGAAAAATCTCTTAATCTATACAGTCAAAATGTCTAATATTAATTGTGTGGGTAGTCAGAGAGGTCCTGAACACAGTCATATCAGTCTCACTCTGGAATTATTGGGAAAAGTATTTTTATAGTACTTTGAAATATCCAGAAATGATCTATTACACAGTAGAAATGTTGGACTTTACTTTGAAAAATCTCTTAATCTATACAGTAAAAATGTCTAATATTAATTATGTGGGTAGTCAGAGAGGTCCTGAACACAGCCATATCAGTCTCACTTTGGAATTATTGAGCAAACAGTTTTTATTGTACTTTGAAATATCCCCGTTCCCGTTCTGGGCGGTTCGGATGCGTTTACCATAAATATCAGTATATAGGTGCAGTAGAATTTCTGTGTCGGCTGATTTGACCGAAGACACGCGAGTGTCGGCTGGCTTGACCGCAGTGACAATGTAGGTGTGTCTCTTGACTGAAACCAGAGCTCTTAAACCATATCTAAACACTTTTCAGGAAGACTTCGACTTCGACTTTGCGACGTGAACAGTCACACCAGACAAGATGTCACAAACTATAAAGAATATTTCAGTTACTTATGATGCCATAAATCCCAGTAACACGTTCACCAACGGAGATATACTACATGGACGAGTTACCGTAGAACTTGCAAAGGACGCTAAGATAGACACGCTTTTCATTAAATTCAAAGGCAAAGCGAATGTACGTTGGAGCGAGCGTCATGGGAAAACAACTGTCGTATACCATGACAAGGAGAAATATTTCAAATCCGAGCAATTCTTCATAAGGGAACAGAAAGACAACGGCAAGTTTTGTGAACAGAGAATGTCATAGCCGACCAATCGTGGTAAATTGTGAAAACGTGCTCTATTTGATTCTAGTGTGTTTCAAAGTAGCATGTCCATTGCCTTTTAATAATGTGTTGTGGTCGTAAACTGTGCTTTATGTTTCAGATGACTTTGGCGCGGTTCTTTTGAAAAATGAGGCTGGACAGCCCTGTAAGTTGAAATCAAACAAGAGATATTTACATGTATTTTGCAAATCTATATGTTAACAAATGCAACTGAAATACCCAAATCACAAAAAGTATGGTCTTATTCGTTCATTTGTCAAATGATTCGACATGTGACCTTACTGTGAGATCCTCCAAAAACTGCTGTGGACTAATTTGACATCAACGACTTAAAAAAAAACCATTTCCTGTAGCTTTTGGTCATTCCCACACAACAACTGAAAAATATTGCCCTATTTCTCCATATAGAAGTACTTCAACGGTACTGAGCTTCCTGCTTCATGTTCTGCTACTCATGGTTCTGCTTTCTCAGGATTTGAATAGCATGCCATCATTCACAGAACTATGAATTCTGCCTTGTGCCAGGGAACTATGTAGCACAAATGTCAGGATATCTTTCTGTGAGGGTGGGTCTATGTGTTATTAAGTTATTCTGTACAGGGGAATAAGCCAGAATTCCTCGTAACAGTTTACAGATTTAGACAGTGACCTGAAGTATCAAACAAACTACCCCGGTATTTAAAATGCGAATGCCTGTTTTTTTGTTTTGTTTTTCAGATTGTGATGTTGTTGCCCCTGGAACTCACGTATACCCATTCACCTTTCAGCTCCCACAGCAGTGAGTCCTAATACTGTAGAGGGCACCAAATATTGTTCAGGTTACGAAGTGGGAATTAGAATTTGCAAATTAATTTTATCCCCCCTTTGCTCAGGAATCTACCGGCATCTTTTAAAGGTGCATGGGGATATGTTAGCTACTTCTTGGAGGTAAAACTGAGCAGGTCAATGCGACTCTCGAGCAAAGCCACAGCAGAGATCCGCTATATTCCAAAGCCAGACATGACAATTCCAAACCTCATGGTGAGCTCATGGTCATTTATATTTGTTAATCAAACACTTCTGTCCGAAGCAACATAGACAATATATATATCTTGTAGTGTATCTTTTTTAAAGATATTGACCTTCTTGTTCTTAGTACCTTGCTCTACCAGTTGCTTTACCAGTTGGACCACAGGAACATACCAAGTTTGTCTGAATTGATGAGCTGTGGTTTGTTTTCCAGTTAACCAATTCTTCTTGTGCATTCTATGACAACACATCGTTCTGTTGTTTTCATTCAGACTCCTCAGTATGGCACGAAAGAGAAGGGGATGAAAGTGTTTACCTCTGGGAATGTTTCATTCACTATCCACACGGAGAGAATGGGCTACTACTTGGGTAAGATTTCAAACCATAGAGCGATTGTCCAGACCACAAGTGTGTGTTTGTGTATTTCCTAAAATATCACCCTTGGGCAGAGGCTCTGGATAGCCATAGTTACAGGTGCTTTGGTAGATTTGGACAACTACATAAAACTGTGTAAAAATGTTCTGTGTCAGCCACCATAGGCATAGAGAGAATTTATGTCAGTAATGTCCTCCATATTAACGGATTTCTCATGATACCACCGTTGCTTTTACAGGAGAAGGAATTAAGGTTGTGGCCGAAGTTCAGAACAACTCGTCTCGTGCCCTCAAACCCAAGTACTGCCTTTACGCGAAGCACAGTTTCTTTGCAAGACACAAAAGGAGGTTACGCACTAACGAGATAATCAAAGAGGAAGGAGAGCCCATCGCACCGTCCACAAATCAAACCATAACCAAGGTCCTCACCATGCCAGCAAGCCTTGACTTGTCCATCCTTAACTGTAGGATCCTGAAGGTGGAGTACAGACTCAAGGTAAGAACCGGCTATGATCAGACAAACTCAGCAGTGTTCAGATGTGCAATACTTTAGTCAGTGGTATTTGGTTTAAGACAGAAATAATGTGTGCATTCTCCTAAACTGTTTGCGATCATTGTGCACAGAAGAGTTTACCTTTGGGTCTACTGCGCTCATGGTAGTGGAAAAAACCTGTCTAACAACTTTAGCGACTAACACCTTCTCCAAATACAAAAGGTCAAAGCACTTGTTTCTTTGTTATCTCTAAAGCAGGATCTTTATATTCTCAGTTTCATAACCCCAGGTAACTGGGATTTGTGTTATGTAATAACAGTTTACACATAATATACACGTCATTTAATTTTCCAATAGATAAACACTGGCATTGAATGGGTCAGACTCTCTTGTGTTTCGACATTCCAACATTTACAGCCCCTGAACTCTGCTCAATGATTGCAGGCCAGTTGCTCAAAGTGTCTGTCATAGGCTGGAATATATAGATTTTATTCAATCAGGAAATTAGAGAAAGCCATCAAGGGAAATATGTGGTGCTGTGTGCAATGTTTGTTGAATAGCTGTGATGTCTGTTTGGATGTTTATGCATGTAGCTTGGTGTAAGCCATCCACTGTATTTCACCCCCACCAAACAACTGGGGAGAGCAACAGGCAGGCAGAGGCAGGCTATATGTCATGGTCAACAGATTCCAAACCCAGGGTGCAGGAGTCCACGTCCTAGCATTGAAGATCTGCAAGAGTGGTTCATAAACCTGCTGGCCTGTTGCCCTGTTCACTGTGCAGCGGTAATCAAATGCAGATTGTTTTGAGTGGAGAGTACAGAGTGATTGCTGGTTCTGCTCCCACCTACTTAAATGCTCTTGTACGGGCAAATGTTTCCCCCAGGATGCTGCGCTCGTCTAATGAGCGTTGTTTAGCACTGCCGTCTGTACAAGTACGGCAAACTAGACTTTTCTCATTCGTAATTCCACGTTGGTGGAACGAGCTGTCTAGCACTACTAGAGCAGGGGCGTCCCTCTCTACCTTTAAGAAGCTCTTGAAGACCCAACTCTTCAGAGAGCACCTCCCTTCCTAACTTGCACTTCTACTAGTACTTAATTTGCACTTACAGTAGTTACATTCCTGCACTTTCTCTATTTTTTATGTAAAATAGTATTTATTGTTACACTAGGTCTCTATTGCTCGTAGCTTGATTGTTGTCTCCCTTGTACGTCGCTTCGGATAAAAGTGTCTGCTAAATGTCAGTGTAATGTAATGAGTAGTGGTAGAAAAGCTCTCTTTTAGGAAGTTGTTTGCACAGTACCACACCTATACTTCTCACATGACGTCTCTTCCAGTTCTACCTCGATGTTCCATATGCTTCGGACCCAGAGATCAAGTTTCCTATTGTCATTCTCCCGCTTACACCAGCCATACAACAGGCGGCTCCATCAGCATCGGCGATTGGGTTTGATGGTTACTGGAACCCTGGTGAAGCAGGATGGAACAGCACCCCATACACGGCTCCTCCTCCTCCAGCCTATGAGTCCTATGCATTGTATCCTCCGTTACCTAATTATCCTGGGAAATCTTGATTCATTGATTGTAGTGTTATTATTACTAATCACCAATCACCAGGTTGCAAATGAGACTGAAAAGGATGTTCTGTATATTTGTCCTACATTGATTCTAATGATAATCCTGTCTGGAGCACAGAGCGAAATGTATACATATCTATATTTATTTGTGAATGAGAAGTGCCAACACAGTTTGAATTAGTCAGTAAAAGCAATGAAAAAGATATTTCTGACGTGATGATGGATTCATGTTTTTTGGGGAAAGTAGTGTGTATCTCAAACCCTACCAATTTTATTTAAGTGTAGTCAATATACATGTTCTGTATGCTGAGTCTTCCTGTATTACTCAAGACACTCACAAATACTTTTTTTCTCCAAATAATCTTCCATAACACATCTTTGCCTTTCTGTTGGCGAGCATCTGTTCACCATCCTTGTTATTTTTGAAACCACACACTTGTATCATTCCACAGTGACATATTTGTCATTCCCCACAAACCTACGCCAATACCCCCTATTTTTTTGTTTGTTGTTACTTTGTAAAGGTTGCCACCTACTGGTTGATATGAATTCTGAATCCTGGCACCATAAATAACCAAACTTCCTCATGACTGTGATGTTGTGGGTTACAGCATGCTCATTGGGTCCCAGAGTAAAACTGAAATCCGCTCTCTGGAGGCCCAACTGGACACATTTCAGTTAGAAGTGGCATAAGATAAAAAAGCTCAAAGGAGAACCATGACTCACCAACTTTGATATCTGTTGCAAACACACACTCCACCAAGGTAGACAAAGGAGTAAACTGTCAACCTCATACGACAGTCACGTTCTACTCTACAGATAACCCTGATGTAAGATTTTTGGTAACGCTTTATAATCAAGTACATTGACTTAATAAAACTGATGTCAAAGGTTGCTTTTTGTCAGCTTGGCTATTGTCACATTAACACATGATGTAAAAAGGTTAACATTAAGTTATTTTATGTTGTGTTACGCTGCATGTAACACAATAACTATATAATACATACATACATAATACATACATAATACACATAATACATACAACTATATATATACAATCACTATAACTGCCTGAAGAAGGTAAGGGTTCGGATGTTTTAAATTGTTATAATGGTAGCTGTTGCAAACAGCATTGATTTAGAACTAAATAGTAGTCGCAGCTTAAAACATTTTATAGTACTATCACACTGATAAGCACTACGTGATTATATACTATTAAAATGTATATAATCATAACCAGCTCTTCTTTCTACCCTAAGAACATAACATTATGTTATAAAACATAGGCTACCAGTTTATACAGATATAATGCCAGCTTTACGTTAGTGTTGACAAAGGCTTCACAATTGCTCACACCAGCTGGAATCAGCTGTCATAAATGTTTATAAATGCCTGTCAGTTGCCATGAACGGGCTGTTTAGGTATCGTATGTATATTGTATATTATAGTATATAAAAACATAGTCCTAAATGACTACCTAAATGATTACTAAATTGTTCTCACCTTTTGATAAGAGTTAAGACATACAAGTTAAACATTGTAACGTACAGCATGTAATGCAAGATAATGTAAGACTTAAATTGTCAGTAAACCCCCAACTCTATCCACTTTATAATTTAAATAAAAAGGGTGGGTATCGTGACAAAGAGAAATCCCAAACAGTTGACTCTCTCAGCCTTGGCCTTGGATGATTTTAAACAGTAGATGGCGTGTTGAATCATTTTCAACCCATACAGTCATATCATTTAGTTACTCAAAAAAACACATTTAAGTGTATACTACCTTTTTAAATGTCAAAAATGCCTAACAATCGATGTTGATTTCAGCTTGTGTTTTGCACCCTGGCTGAGCTCATTTCAGTGCTGACCTAGAGAATGTAACTTCAGACACAGTGCACGTTTTGACCGATCAGCTACAACTGCATTAAGTGAAAACATCTGGGATCCATAGCTACTCCTCTGAAATAGTAGCCTGGTTTGTAATGGACTGAGCTTTGATCCTATTGTGACCCTGCTCTTGATCAGAGCTGACCTACTCCGCAGTCATGTCCAGTCTTCAGGTCCACATAATTACTTCCACATGACAAATAGGTAGTTAGGAGTTTGCAGAGTTTAAGGGCCTTCATTTAAGTTTTGGTCTTGCTAAAATTCAGTAAGAAACTGTCCCAAAGTCAATAGGTCACTATGCTTCTCTAAAAAAATGTAGTGATCAGAAAGGTGCCTTACACTTGCTGTGGAAGACTGATCCTATAGCCTGTCTCAGATTTCATAGAGATTTGTTAATGGTTTTAACAGCTCTCCAGTGCTGTGTAGCATCACATAAAATCATAAATGACATAGATCATGGTGAAAGGTTTACAATACATGAAATAATCCTAATGCTTTTGGCACGTAAATGCCTTCACATAAACGGAACCATAAGAAGAGGAATGAGAATCGTATGCATAGTAACAGCCCTGTCAATCACAGGCTCATAAGTTTTTTTGTAAATGTCTATAGACTTCTGCATAACTGCTGGATAAGAGACAGACTCACAGTAATTGAAACAGAAAACAAAATACCTTTTTGTTGCATTATGAATAAACTTCTGGATGGATATTCATGACTACTGGTGATTTTGTTTTCTACAACAACGCAAAGACTGAACTATCTGACACATACTCTATCTCAAATGTTAATTATTCAAACTGAAATGGTTGTATTTTTGTCTTATTTTAAGAGGCTGTTTACCCTTAGAGATAAAAACTATAAAATAAAATGCCTGTAGAGGCCAGTTGAACATCTCGACCCTCAGATATCCCTTAAGTCTTCAAAAATAGTAACACAGTCTGAAGACAATGCTAGTTGATTACTATGATCAGTTGGCCAGTAAACACCATTTGGAGAACGTGCCTCCGTGCTTCCTTGGGAGAAATGAAGCCACATGGCTATGCTCATTGTCACTGGGGCACATTCTCCATTGCAGCCCATGCAAATCTGAAGTCACAATAGAATACCCAGTGTCCCTCTCCACTCCCGTGCTGGGGAGGCTGTTTTTGGAAAGGAGGGCTGGAGGAGTGGTTTAGAGAGATCTCCCACCCCAACCGCCAGCGAGTACCCATGACAACAGTTTGAGCCTGCTGGCAACTCCCTGTCTTCGCTGGTTGGGGTTGCCATGGAGACTCCCCGTGGGACTCCCCCAGATCAACGGGAGGGGCGTCCAGTTGACTAACCCTCTCCCAGTTGGGGAGCTGCAGGGAAAATGCACTGCAGTAGATCTGAGAGACCAAAAAAAACCTTGCTAGGACTAGAGGCCCTGGACTCTGAATAACCACGAGAACGAAAGAAAGAAACAGAGAGAGAGAGAGAGAGAGAGAGAGAAAACCAAGCCTACAGAAAACACATGCACCACTCCATGGTCATCGAAATGAATCCTGTTAGCTTGGCTATTCAGTCGTGCTCGTTCATGAAAGTGTGGCATGCATGCCGTTCTGGTTTCGGGATGAATGCCCTACCACGGAGCCTGAAGGCAATGCTGCTTCCTGTGCCAAACATTTTCATTTCTGGGAGCCTGTGTTTTTGCAAGAAAGCCTTGAAAAGAGTACTCGTTTTTGGTGTACTTTCATTGAGGCAGGGAAAGACATTGCATTGACATAATATGTGATGCAGAAAAAGGCAAAAGTCCTGCTCCAATTTCCCGAAAACTGTTTTTGTAGACCTACACATTTCTACAGATCATTTAAGGTATCACATTTCTGTTAACAATAGCATGTGGCTGCAAGAGAAGGAATAACAAAGGACAACTGTTCACAACCCTACCAAAAAAAAGCAATGCAATGCTCTTATGTTAACGCAACATATCTGGTATTACCTGGTAATGGGAGCCATATTAAACAGTCATAACACCCACACCCCTGACTAGACTCTTAAAGCCTTCTGTATTGCTATGCTGAATACTACAAGGTGGGCAATCAAGTAGACTGTGAGGATTCCCATAGTTAAAATGTGTGTAATGGTTTTTTCATGACATCATCACAGACTACTCTCAATGAGACAGCAAATAACACATGGTAGTGTGTTATTATTATGACATCATTAGAAATTATAACATCATGGACAGGGAGTGTGAGTATCCCTTGAGAGAGGCCAGGTGGATATTTCCCTTTAATTGGCCATGTCCTCAACTGAACAGAACAATTCCTGTCAAAGGAAATATTTATTAAATTGCTGATGAGTGAAGGTTAACATTGCTACAGTTTGTTGTGCATTCTGAAAAGATCAGCCCTTTCGGTGTATGCACCTTGTGCGTACTGTGAATGGATGAGCCATTATCAACCTGATACTCTCGAAATGAGTAATGTGGCCCCACTTAACCGAGACACTCTTCAAAAGTACACATAATGTAAGGAGTTCTCTGAGAGCTCTCCATAATGTAATCCCTCATTTGAGAGTATTTCATTGACATGCAGCAAACTCACATTTAGGCTGCTTATCAGCACGCAGATGGTCTTGTTGTGGCGCTTGAAGTGCCTTTAAAATGGCACCAATCTGCTTGTCCACGAGGTAAAGTCTATTGGCCTTGTAATTGCTGCAAGCTGTGTCCCTTTCATGATGCAACAATTACAAGCCTTGGAGTTTCATTGAGAACCTTTAGCACAGTGTGTGGATTGTGTGTTTTGAGACTAAGATAACTAATTCCGACAAAGAGTGAGGGAAAATCCTTTTTTTATGGAGAATTTATTTTGGAAAAGCATAAGAAGGTCTCACAGAAAAACATTTTTTGTCCACTTTAATGGCTTCAAAGTTATCTAGCTTTAGAGTTTTAATAATTTTTTTTCTTTTCTTGTAATATAAAAAAGTGACACAAGGCCTTGTTTTTTGTCTTATGAAAGGCATTTGACGAATTCCACATTAATGCAACTAAGGATAACAGATTTAATTGCTAATTGAAACGTGCGTTACCATCCTAACAATTATGACTAGTTAACAATTACTACTGAAATCTAAGTATGACGTGTACAGTACCTGTAATGATAACCTTTGGATAACAAACTTCAAAAGTTTTTTTTTTGTTTTACTTTTCTCTGATGTCACATTAAAACAAAACAAAACATTGTAAATAAGAGATTTAAAAAAAGAAATACGAATAAAAAGGCTTATTTATGGAATTCCGAGAAGCAGCCTCCACGGCAGAGGTGCACGTTGCAGATCTTGCAGCCGAACACGCTCTCGTGTCGCAGCCCCTTGTTGGTGCAGTTCCTGCAGCGTCGTGAGCGCTCGGACATGCGCTCCAGCCGGTGGCCGTACTCCAGGGGTGAGTCTGCGTGGCGCTTGCGGGCGGCGCGCTCCATACCCCGTGCACCCTGGTAGTCCCCGATGAGCTGCTGGGCGAGGCGCACACGGAAGTGGCGCAGCGTGAATTGTTTCCCATTGAAGCCGGCTGGCGGCGCCCCGGTGCGCGTCTCCCGCAGGATCACATAGGCGTTGACAATGCACAGGTTGACGTAGAACCACAGGAAGTAACGCCACCACTTCTTGCATGGCCGGCCCACCTGGTAGCACTCGCGTAGCTGGTCACACAGGTCCACGCCACGCATGTTCTCCTGGTAAAGCAGCAGTGGCAGCGGCCTCGGCACCCCCAGACCCATGCCGCAAGCCCCAACGCCACCGCCGCTGTCCCCGTCACTGTCTCCATCCCTTTGCCTGCTAGGGCTGATGCCTACGATGCCCGGCGCGGAGTTGGTCGACAGGCAGCTCACCACCTTGGCGTCCCGTGTCACTGTAGCCACCAGGTTGCCGTGCTGGCACTGGTAAAACTCACCGGGTGCCAGCTTGCCCACGTTGCGCGGCTTGAGGGTATCTGGGTAGCCGCGGCGGGCCGGTTGAGTGGGCCCGCAGGCGTACAGGCCGTCCCGCAGTAGCCTCTGCAGCAGAGTCACAGAGGTGAAGAAGCTGTCCATGAAGATGTGGTGGTGCTTGGCCTCTAGGCCACGCACAAGAGCGGTCACCGCTTTGCGGGCCACGCCGAGTGCCGCCTCCTCGCCCGGTTTGCCCACGTAGATGCGCGTGCGGTGGCAATAGCCCGAGCGGGAGTCGCAGAGCATCCACACCTTCAGCCCTTTCCTCAGGGGCTTGGAGGGCATGTACTGTGTGGGGGAGAAGCGGCCTTTCGATGCGATGGAACACTCATCGATGGTGAGACAGCGGTTAGGCGCGTACGAGTCCCACATAGTGTTTTCCACCACATCCAGCAGGGGGCGGATTTTGTAAAGGCCGTCATAGCCCAGTTCGCCACGCGTTGGTTCAGATTCGCGGTCACATAAATGGAGGTTTTGGTTTAGCTTCTCAAAGCGCCGCGCTGTCATGGTCTTTTTGAAGCCAGCATTCCCTATGAATATGTCACTGGCCCAATACATACCGTAGTCAGGGAGTTGGTTTATACCCATGAGAACGTTCAGACCTATATAAGCCCTCATCTCCCTCAGGTCAGTGGGATGCCAGTGGGCATCTGATCTCCCACTCCTCCTTTGCCTATAGAGGGCGTAGTTGTTTGTTTGTTCTACAATGTGTTCAAACAATGAATCTGGGAAGAGCAACCGGAAGTAGTCTAGTGTGTCAGCATCATCCCCCAGCGAGTGCTGAGGGCCACTGACAGCAGTGAATGGCTCAATTGATATTACCTGATCGGGCTCTCCCCAGAAGTCTGGAGAAGTGCAGTCTTCGTCTAAAAGATCATCTGAACTGAAAAACCCCGAGTGTTCTTCCTCCTCTAAATCAGAAAAATCCATGTCCGAGTCGGTAGACGTTGTTTCAGAGCAGTTATTGGAGGTAGAATAATAGGACTCCTCAGCGTACTCCTCTGCGTACTCCTCGTGCTTGATCCCATTTCCAGTGACTAAAATAATATTGCAACCGCCTCCCGCGATGTAGCTGGCTGAGTCCGCAGTCTCGTCTGCTGCCGCTGTGCTTTTGAATTCAGTCTCCCCCTCGTTCTCCTGTAGTTCTTCTTCCTCCGAGTCCGAGTCCGGCTTTCTAAAAGGAATCTCGAACCACTTCACATCTACTGAAAGATTTAACGGACACTCTTCACTGTCGGAGACGGTATTAGTTTCTGTGTCCGCGCTAGTTTCCAAAATAGTAAAAAGCTCTCTCCTTTTTCTTGCCGCCATGTCGGGGTATTGAACTGCCCCTGCATGAGTCTTTTATTTATGTTAGCGGGGTAAATATTTCTCAAAACTAGCCGCAAATTAAAAAATTATTTGAAATGTACTTATGTGCGTCCACGGGAAACTCGTTGGTCTTTAAACCATGCTGTTTTGAGAGCCTTGAATCTCATTGTTTCCGCTCTTGGTTTTTGTACGCTTTGTAGCGCAGTGTGGCCGCAGACGTCAGAAGCTGCTTGCATGTCCTGCTTTGTAAGGGCGTTTTGCGACTGCAGCTGGTGGGGTTGCTAGTTCGCTAGGCTGGCAGATGGCCGCTTGCTGTTGAAATGCCCGCTGGCACTCGCCACTCTTTGTAGCTGGCCACCAATCTCGAAAAAAGCCCAGGGAAACGCCAGGTATAAGGTTAATGTTCCTAAGTATGATTTAAACATTCTTGATAAGACACAAGATAGTTTTAATGAAAGATTACTTAGCCAACATGGCTTAAACACATGGAGTGTATTAGTAACAACATCGTTGTTATGGAAGCAGCAGTTGCCAGCCCCTTGCGCATCGTGATATTGTGCCTGACGCAGATGTGTGACAGGTAAATATACCGGCAACAGTTTATGTACATGCCACGTTTGAGCTCTGCAGCAGAACAAACAACAATCACAATCACAACAACAGCAACTTGAATCTACTTGAGACCTAGTAGCCCACTTGTCCGTAATAAATTCAATATCTTAATCAGGCAAGCAGAGGGCAGAAGGGTAGGCTGCATAGAAGAAATAGTAAACTTTGTGTCAAACAAGCACACCAGTCATTTCCCCTCCCCTCTCTGTTTAAAAAGCCTTGGGAGTCATCTATATCTCTCCTCCCCTCTCTCCCTCGTGTTCAGTCAGTGGTTGGCGCTGTGCTTGGTTAAGCATGCAGCTCTGAAAAGATTTAACTCCAAGACTGCATAGAGGCGAGGAGAACCACCATTCCCCTATCCATGGTATCCATCCTATTTGGCCATTCTGCCATCTCAACTCTGAAAGCACCATTTTGGCGAGGGCAGTGTCTGCTACAAACTATAGCTTTTACTAAATTATTATGTAACAGTATGGTGTTATCGTCATAAAAGTCAAGTGGAAAATACTATCTGGCTTATAACACGCTGTCCAGAATATGAATGGGTTGGTGTATGAATGGTGGAAATGTAGGCTAACCTGAGTTGTTGCTAGTGTTCTGTGGGGAGCACTGCAGTGCAGTGAGTGAAGAATGTGAACTATTGCAGGAAGCCAAGCCTGAAGAAAATGTCCATGTCTGACGCAGGGGCTCATGTTCTTGTCAACACAACATGGCAAATGGCAGACCTCACATTGGCCAATGACATTGTTACTTATAGAAACACTTTGTTCATTTGGCGTAGCTTTAGTGATTGTGTTTGGTTTCAAATCTCTGCACATTCTTTTTTGGAGCTCAGGGTTTTTGCCTTATCCAAGGCGACACCGCTGACTGTGCTAAAAGGGGAGTTTTAATTTTAGTACGAGACGCTCTGTGACGCCTTCGGTTCTTTCTAGAAGTGTTGGTTTGTCCCTGGTAGCCATAACCACTATAGGGCACACCTCTTTGGAATGTTCATTTCTTTTTCTGTAACGACACCAAGCCAGCAATGAATTGGCAATGGTTAGGCAAAGAGAAAGAGAGAGAGAGAGAGAGAGAGTGTGTGTGTGTGTGTCGGTGTGCTTAAAAAGATAACTCCACCAAAAATAGAAAGGGAGAGAAAAAACCCTCACTCCAGCATTTCCAGGCCCCTGGAGCTCAGGGCTGCAGCAGACCCCATGGAGACTCCAATGGTGGGGTGGAGAGAGGCGCTGACCAATAGGGGCAGAGACTGTACGTGTGTGTGTGTGTGTGTGTGTGTGTGTGTGTAGTGTGGTGGTGTGAGAGAGACCGAGTGTGTCTGTGCATGTTGGGGGAAGAGGGGGGGGGGGGGGCTGGTTTGGTTGAACAGAGGGGGGAGGGTGCGTGAAGAGAGAGAGAGCTGGAGCGTGCAGGCGAGTGAGTGGGAGAGAGAGCGAAAGAGAGAGAGAGCAGAGGGGAGAGAGGGAAGGAGGAGGAAGGGGGTTTGCTCCTCCCTTTTTCCTTTACGTAATAACAGAGATTCTAGCGTCTTGTTTTCTGATATTGGCACCTAAAACTGATGATATGTCATGGCATATGACAGGTTTACCAAACAGTAACAACAGACAGACACACACACACACACACACACACACACACACACACACACACACACACACACACACACACACACACACACACACACACACAGAGACACATACACACACACATATATATATATATATATATGCACATACACACAGTGATGGCTCAGGGCACAGTGTTGTAGCCATGACAAGTTTTAGTACTTAAGTGGGTCAAATATCCTTGGGTATTTGTTGTTGCTAACGACATAAATTGAGATGTACTAGGGCAATCAGCATTACCCAGTCAGCGCTAACAACTCCTCTTGCGTCATTTCAATGTGAACTTCTGCTGAAAAAGTGGGCAAATTCAAAAGAACTTACTTTGATTGGCAACAACTTTCTGGTCCTTCAAGGAAAAGAACTTACTTTGATTGGCAACAACTTTCTGGTCCTTCAAGGAAAACGTCTTTTCACATCCATGTCTACGATTTACAATATTTCCTGCAAAAATTAATTTTAACATTCGCTTGTGTAATTACAGCTAACTTTCCATGTCTTGTAGCAACGTTAAGTGTATCAAAGAGCAAGATGTCAGTTTTTGGAATTTCACCGGTAGGTTAAAAATGGATTTTCTGAGGTTGAGGAGTTAATTCAAGGACATCTAAATCCATAGTGATAAATATGTGGGAAGGTATTCACATTAAAAGGTCCCATTTTATCTGAGCAAATTGTATTTGTCAGATAAATTTTATGGGCTGCATTCATTTGCATGAATAAGCACATATTATTTTCCGACATGAATGTATTTTTTTTAATACAGAAAAGGAGAACAGTTTTCATGTCTCTAAATTGAGTTACATTTGTTTAAAGGGTAGAATTCCCTCAGACAAATTAATAATTCACTTTACCACAAATTCTGTATCTTGTCCAACTGTGTTGTAACCTTGAGGGGTTGAATACTTTTCCTCAACATGGCACACGTGCAGATGGGGAGAAAGCTGCTGATTGCAGCATAGATATGGCAGTCTTCTGGCCTGGATGTGGCCCTGGTCTTGGATGTGGCCCTCTTCCTGCCTGTATCCTGTCTATCAGGGTCAGATCAGGTCTTTTGTCAGGGGTCTGCCCTTTTGTACATGTGCCACGTTAAAGAACATCTCAATGTAATTGGACCAGGCACAGATTTGGTGTGAATACGGTACTGTAGTACTGTATTTACGAGTACTGTAGTAAGCCACAATGTGGGGAATTCATGCTCAGTTAGTCTGTGGCAGGCAATCAAAACACCACCTAATACTAATTGGACCTGATAAACGGGTCCCTAAAAAAACTGATGTCTACATAGCTTTCTCACTACTGCCCTTGAGTCCAATTTGGAGTCAATGAATAATCTATTACGTTCCCAATGACATCCCCACCCCATTTTTTCCTGGTGTCTCCGCTGCTTGTGGAGAGGATGGCAGTAGCCATCTTGGTCTTCTCTGGGCACAGTGACCTCCAGAGGGCAGCTGAGAGCATGCCTGCTGCCTGTCTGAGGAAGCAGGATGTAGGAGTGGTTGGGTGCCTTGGGCGACACCCCCCTAGTTCTGGCCATTGGTTTTGTGGTGCATATGATTGCCTGGTTGTTGAGACATTTGTATGATAACGAGTGGTGCATATTTCCCCCCCTGTCATCCTGTGCAGTGTACCCTAATATGCCATTTAAGCATGTGTACTGTATGTCTCTGGTGTTTTGGGGGGAGAGGAAAAAAAAACTTAACATTTTTGGTGAAAGATGATAGTGAGGACAGATTGCTTGATCCACTGGCCAAAGGGATCAAATGTGTTGCTGTAAACTGTGTCTGCAGGGAACCAGAAAAAAGCAAGTGAAACAGAACTCCGTTGTCAGTTTGCCATGCTTACCAGATGGCTTGTGTTGAGAGGGATTTACATGTATCTCAGGAGTACTGATCAGAAAATGGATGCATACCCAAGTGACAAAGGGACCGTGAACCATGGACCAGCCATTAGTCATCCAAACCAAAAGGTGATCTTGGACAGCAGCACATCAACTTTTTGAAACCCTCTGACTTTGGCATGGAGGGCCTAAGTGGGGCGTAACTGGTCCTTGATTACTGCCCAGAGCTGCAGCTTCACGTATTTGTCTGCGGGATAAGAGAGACCTATTAGAATCACTCATGTCATTTTCCTGGATGATTGCCAAAAGCGGAGGAGCAAGAGTCAATATGTTGAGTTGTGGTCCTTTACATTATATTGCAATGTTTTGCACCATAAAAATTTACTTTGTATATTTTTATTTACAGTATATAACTAAACATTTGTATTAACTGTGGTTTCAACATTGGTGAAGCGATTTGAATCCTATTGGAGTTCATGTATTGCCAACCACATATAATTAATTTAAGCAGCTAAATAAAGGGGCATTTGGTCTACAGTAATGACATATCTGAAGGTTAATAGTTGACAATTGCACCTTTGTCTACTTGCATGTTGATACTTTGAGGTGCTTTGTATGGATCTGTTGACAATTTATAGGTCTAGGACATGCAAAGAAATACCGAAACAAAGTATTTAAAGTTTGCAGTATTAATTGGAACATTGTTTATTTATCATATTTGGAGTAACATCACCATAAGTCAATCTCCTTTATCATTTTTCTTTCTTCACATCTTATGCATCATCAAATCTGGAGGAAGACTGTGGTCCTATTTTAGAATTTCAGGAGTTCCCAGTGCAATTGATTGTCAAGGGTAAAAGGATAATTTTGGCTAAAAAATGATTGTGTGAAGTTTGTTTGCATGTCCACCAGGTGGTGCCATATATTAAGGCTTGACAGACTTGGAAAAAACATTTTGGCCCACCAACACTACATCAGTTGAGATTGGACACAAAAGTCAATGTACACGTAAATATCGAATTAGTTAGGATTCTTGACTCCATTTATACATATTAAAATGACATTGATTTAGTCTTTAATCTTGTTGTTTTTCATGGATCTAAGATGTCTACCTGTGTGTGTGTGTGTGTGAGAGAGAGAGAGCATGGTATTCATAATGGACACCTACATGTGGTCAAACCATGTATTGTTTGGTTAGGAAAATGAAATTCCATCAAATGGCTATGTGTGACCTCCCAATTGCAGTGCTCTTCTCAACACTTAAATATCAAATTAAATACCATGTTTGTGCCATTTGTAAAATGTATGCATTATGCATGTAATAATGTACTATGTGGCTTCACATACACCTTGACAACCTGTCCTACTCCTATGAGGTAGAGTGTGGAGGAACCTATGGTTTGCCTTTGAGCTAAGTGCATAATGTAGTTGACTATGATCACCAAGTGACATTGCTATTGTTCTGAAGAATATGGCCTAGTCGGCCATTTTCTCATTTGGCCTGTATGTCATCTCAGCAACTGACAGCTATGGTTCTCTGCCCTTATGCCAAGCTTACTTGACATACTTTGAACAGTGTTGTAAGACATCACCCAGTATAACCAAACATGACACAAAACATCACATTCAATCAATCTGACTCTTTATGTTCAGCACAAGTATGCAAATTAACCAATCATCTCCTGAAACACTTTATTGTAAAGCTATTTACAATGGAGGGGGTTTGGTTGGATTGGCTGGACTACAGCTCAGGCGGCACAAAAACCTCATGAATGTCTGGCCAAGGCAAAATGATCCCAAGCTGTATTATTTCAGTCCATGTTTTCAGTTGATCATAAGTTGGCAAAGTATTTGTTTGATGTAATAGATTATTCTGTAATTGGAAAAGTAAACAGAGGTTTAATGAAAAGAAAATGACTGAGATTACTGACTATTAAAAAAACATCAAAATTGTTAATATAACTTTCCAATGGAGATGAGCTAATTGCCTTCTTGGCTCGACATCCCTGCTTTTCACTGTGTTGGAATAACAGCAGGACTCAGTGGGATGTGTGGTACCTATGTATCACACTGGGCACTGTTTTGTGAACAGTGGTTCTCAGTGTCACTGGAACAGTCTAAGACATAATGAGCAGCCACCTTCATCAATGAATATTGTGGTCATTGCTTAAGTGTTTCAAAAGTTTTCCTAACCTTTTGTCTAAAGTTTCATTGTCCAGTGTTGCCCTGCCTTTGCAGTCAATTTGTCTGTTGGCCACTAGAGGGAGCCATGGCCCAACAGAGGGATTCATAGAAGGCTCCTGTGTTTTGGGGCTCCATGTGTAATCCTTACCTATCTGCTTTCTGGAGCTGTGCATGTACCTTGTTGAATGTTTGTACTGAAATGTGCAGCGTTGTGACAATCAATCATGGGATGTTCTAACAGAGGGATTATATAGGACCCACAATGAAAATAAGTCTACATTTTGAATTGGATTGGCTTGAATGAAAATAATAAGTTTGAAGTGACATCACATGTCCGTGCCTATGCATGCTTGTCTTCCCATCCATTCTTTCACACTCGGTCAACACCTCTCCTCCAGGCTTTTTCATTTGCTAGCCAAACCGTGTATGTCTGATGGTGGCCTGTAACCATGTCAATGGCACTCATAAACATAAGAGCTCATCAATGATACACTGAGCTTTTCCTGACCAGCAGCCAGGTACCTATCAAAAGGACACATACACCACTCCAGTTGAGTGGCTTGGCTCTGAGAGGAGTTTCACAGATTTTTTTGGCCATCATTTTTGAAAACAACGCAAAGTATGACATGCAGTGGGCACAGAACCAGTCTCCTCTCTTCTTTGTTTGACAAATGATGGCTCAGCCGGATACATGGTGGTCGCAGGTGCGTCATGGGAAGCGAAAAGAAGAGTGTGTCTCAATACGTGTGATTGCACAGCAGAGGGCTGCTGGCTGGGCGACTAGCCTTAGCATTGGCAGGTTGTTTATATCTGAGAGTCACCCATGGCCACAGATAGGAAGTGTCAGTGTAAGTCCTGGGTTTCCTCATCGACTGGCTCACTCTTATCTTCTGTTTATCTAAGCCGGTAGGTAATGGACCAGCACAGTGGATAAGCCATATTGCCACACAATGGCAGCATCTCTGACAGATGGCACTCAGTTGTCTCAGGTGAAAGTTGACACTCAGCTTGTCTGGGGCATTTCTGCGGATGCCTGCTATGGTGCTGGATGAAGCAATCACTTGATCAGTGTTCCAACTAGCTTTTTCCCTGGAACCCTGTTGCGTGCAGGTGAGAATATGATTCATGAATGGTTCCCAGGAACGATGCAGGAAATTCAATCAACCATTTTAGCTATGAAGTACCATTTTCTATTTCTCATGCGGGATAACATCTGGTCTACTACGATCTTGTATCATGAACAATATGGTCTTGATCTTTGAACATGATTAGTTTTAAAGCTTTGTACGGTGGCCACTCAGATCATTTATGTGTTCCAAGGTATAACATATGTTTGTCGAATGAAAAGAATAGTGTGGTATTAATTACCTCACTGGTGCTTTGTAGAATCAAGTAAACAAATTAAATGATCCACTCACTGGGGTTCTACTCATTACATGAGCATATGTCAACGATTAATCACCAACAGAACATGGGAACCCCAGGCTCAGTGTTGTGTCACCCTGGAAAAAAGGAACCACACCCCATCCATCTGTTTTTATTGCCCCCATTTCCTTACTCATTTGTTTATTTATTAGCATCTCTTTGTGTACTGTATTGATTTTTATTGCGCTGGTTTTGTTTGTCTTTTAGTGGTGACGCCATAAAGCAATAGTTGACTTTAAGATGTTTTTTTTTTTTCAAATGGGATGGGACAAGACATATACCACAAGTTTTGCCATAATTAGAAAACTTTGACTGGAGTGTAGCCTTTAGAGTGTTTTAATGATGCTCAGTAATATCTGATAAATGTTTATACATTTATATATATCAGGTTTGCTTCCAAGCTATAAAGCATTAGGTTATCATGTGTATTCTCCCAAATTCAAATTAAGCTGAAAGCTGCTGCCATGTTAGCATATGTTGCTAACTAATATATCAGCTGCCTTACATAACCTTAATAACGGCTGCCCTTTCCTATCAGTGATATGTGTGGATATAAATAGATATTATTGAAAATCTCATTTTCACAAAGATGGAAGCGTAGAGGGTGACAAGAACTGCAAACATAATCTTTTCTGTCCCGCATCCTTCTAGGCCACAACTTAAGTCTTAAGTTTTCTCTTTTCTCTCATAAAATGAATTCTCAAGACAGGAACCGCGAGAAAGCTACGGAAGTTAAACCTTTACATATGAAGTTTGGATGATTGCATCCATAACATTGACTGAGTGGTATTATGGACCTCTTTTGGGATAGATTTGATCAGTCTTGTAGCAACGGACACAATGCCAGTGCCTTTTATGAAAACTGAATTACAAATGCACAACTATTTAGAAACTTTTTATCCAATTTCAGATATCCTTATACAAGGTTAGTAATGAAGTGATGCAATAAGTGATACAGCTAAATCATTACTATTACCCATTAGTATTTGTCAATGTTGTACATCTTTCATCATCACATGTTTACTACAGTTCTTTGTACTTGGCTCATTTCTGGATAAACACTCCGACACAGGCTGGCTTTAATGGTGACGCATGAGACTCACCCTTCACTCTTATATAAACCTCATACACCAGTAGAATCCAAGTGCTTTTGGGTGGTCTGGACATTCGTCCATTGCCGCCCTTTGGTCAGTTGTCCAGTCTCTCTGTTTTGCTTGACAGTTGGCAGTTGTTCGTTGAACAGTTGCATTCTCAGCCACCAACTCAGATAGAAGACTCCCTTACAAAATGCCACAATCCTCCAGAGCAGTACCTCAATGATATGAAAGTTTAAGCTTGTGATTTTATTTACATTACATAATATTTTATCTGTATGTGTAGGTAATGGTACATCTCACCATATTCAGTGATTGTTGTAAACTCTTATACCTGGGGCACATCTCATCCTGAAAAAAAAAAAGGTAAAGGCCCTGTCATTGTGTGACGTTCGGATTCCAAATGATTATCGAACATGCAGGGATACACAAATCTCACTGCTCCGATGTGTTGTTTGGGTGTGACGCCTAGTTCTGCATGAGCTGTAGCTCTGTGAAACATGCCACAGATGGCCAGATAATCTAGACATGATGTTGCAGAGGAGGTTTCCATGTACTGTCCAGTGCCCCTCACTCAGCACTCTCTTTTCTTTTTCGCTCTCTCTCCCCATCAGTTTCTTTCCCTGTCCTTTTTGTGCCAGCAAATTCATGACCTTGCACAAATTCTTACCCCACTAAGCTTCAGTGAAGCATTGGGAGGAATTGGCTACATATGGCACTGGTTATCGATTCCCCAGTCTGATGATGCAGGAACCATGTCACAATGGGTAGAACGGAGAGATCAGGGATGCCTTTCCCTAAAGCGTCGATGAACTACCACAGTTTAATGATAGAAAGACTATGACTTTGAACACGCTCACTCTATGGTTACCACGTCGCTCAACAACGCTTTTGGGGAAACGCAGTCCAGAAAGGTTCTGCCGGATCCACAGGATTGACCCCATTTCCTGTAGGATGTGCAGCTACATTAGCGTGTGGTCCCCTGTGGAGGGACGAAGGTAAATACGGACTGCTGTCTGGGGACCGGATGAAAAGGCATGTCAGTCTCTGGGTATAAGCTCCCATCCCTCTGAATGCCTCTCTTGGGCTGTCTTATCAGTAATTTCATGGGTCGATGTACTCATACCTAGTTCTTGCCATGTGCCTTGTCAGTCTGACATTGAGATATGGAGGTTGAAATGTGGTAGCCTGTATGCTAACAAACTGTAATGAGTCATGGAGAATATCCATGAGTTCACTGGCATTGGCAGATGGATAATTCCAAGTCTCATATACTAAATGTACATGAATAGCTGCCTGAAAACATTAATAATGAATACAAAATTACAAAGAGTTTTACAAATATTTGATGAGCAATACATATGACAGTGTTTTGCACTTCAAGGATTGCTTTGAATCAGAAGCATATGCGTTCCTCTCCCGCTCTCTCTCTCTCTCTGTGTTTTGTTTGAACTACTGCTTTCACAATGGGAGACGTGTGCATGATAGTAACCTTGCCTGTCATGACAGGCGTTCTGTTTACGTGGAGCCTGTGGTTATGCGTCTCATTGGTTCTGATTCACTGTCTTCTGAGCATGCTGATGCCAAACTCATATGTGATGGATGGATTGCGTAACATACTACACTACGTGACAGACGGGTCATTTATATGTGTAAAAAAAAAACGTTTTCCTTCTAACCACAGTCCTCCACAGTCTCTGAGCAACCCTGCCAGAAGGCCAAGAGGAAGTGGATCTTGTTGTTATACTTTCCAGTTCAGACACAACCTTATCTGGGAACCTACTGTCATCACACATAGGATGGGTTGCAGGGAAATTCACTTTTTTCTAGATCACAGCTGTGCAACAACTGTCATTTTAATAGAGGTCTCTGATCTTAATTAATCTTAATCAACACTGTTGATAGTAAGTATTACTCACTGTAGTTCATAAAGGTCAAGGTGTTGATATGTTCACAACAAACTTCAGCCTTTTTTTTTCTTTTAACACTTTATATATTCATTTTCTTGAATAAATAAAGCAAAACAACCTTAACCAAAAGAACAGAACAGAAGATACAAAAACAACAAGTACAGGCAGCCTCCCATCGATTAGGATTAATCGGTGTGCTAAAGGTGGAGATAGTACCTAGTGCCATAGCATTTGACTGATCTGAAGTGATGCTATTCTCTGTTGTAGGTACATCAAAGTCGCCACATATGGATAAATATATATTGTTTTATTGCAGATATATGAGTATACCCTCAAATATTGAGGTATGAATTATTTAATGAGTTACATGACCACAACATATGACCCATTGTCGCTGATGACATGTTAGACAGCTGGCATCAGGAACAGAGAACATATTAGACAATTTAACTCAATAAAAAATAAAATAGAGACGTGAGCGACAGTGGCAGATGCAAATGGTTGAAGAGTAAATGCGACTAATAGTAATATCCAAGATGGTGTCAGGGATAGTCACATGAAGGTCTTACTCCAAGGCATCTTTTCTTCTTGGTCAGTGTGGGAGGGCTGATGTGTTGGATTGCATCATATAGTCTTGAAATACGGGTTTTCAGGTTTGCGGTCAGGGCTTAGACAGTCCTCATAAGGGCAATTTCATGGGACAAGGGGAAAATGTAGTTTAATGTTTCATAGGAAAGCTTAGAGCTCGTAAGTATTTAAAAAAAATTAGATCGATGAGTGTTATCATCTATCACTAAGGTATTTAATGACATAAATTAGTTATTCACAAAGAGGTCCATAAATACCATTTCTGAATCACAATTTAAATGCTGGGTCAATCTGGGTGGAAAGAGAGTTTGATGTTATAGGAGAGAAGCTAAGAGCTTGTTTTGGAGTCAAAATGATCCCTACATTGGAATCAAATTCTTACAGTATAGTAAGTATAAGTAAGTATATTCGGACCCACAAGATTGTTAAGGTAGTTGTTTCAGTTCAAAGGCAAGGGAAAGCGGTCACTCCACCGAAACAGCCCTGTTGTCTGTAACGGAGGCCTTAAAAACAGCTAGAGCAGCAGCTCAATCCTCGGCTCTCGTCCTGCTTGACTTATCAGCTGCGTTTAATACAGTCAACCACCGCATCCTTCTGTCCATACTGTCAAGTATGGGCATTTCTGGCAATGCGCACTCCTGGTTTGAATCCTACCTCACTGGGCGCTCGTTCAACGTGTCATGGCAAGGTCAGCTGTCTGTACCTCACCGCCTCACCACTGGGGTGCCCCGAGGCTCGGTGATGGGACCACTTCTCTTTGCCATTTACACCACCTCGTTGGGCCCTATCATCCGCTCGCATGGTTTTTCCTACCACTGTTATGCCGATGATACTCAACTGTTTCTGTCATTCCCTCCTGAGGACACCACGGTCTCGGCGCGGATCTCGGACTGTCTCGCTGATATATCCACATGGATGAAAAATCACCACCTTCAGCTGAACCTGGCCAAAACGGAACTGATGGTCTTCCCAGCCAAACAGGTCATCCACCACAACATCAATATCAATACTGACTCTTTATCTCTTGTTCCATCCAAAACAGCAAGAAACCTCGGGGTCATTATTGATGACCAACTGACCTTCACGGCCCACATCGCCTCTGTCTCCAGGTCGTGCCGCTTTGCGCTATACAACATCCGCAAAATCAGGCCGTACCTAACCCAGTATGCCACCCAGCTGCTGGTGCAAACCTTGGTGAGTTCCCGCCTTGACTACTGCAACGCCCTCCTAACGGGCCTGCCGGCTTGCGTGGTGAAACCACTACAGATGATCCAGAACGCGGCGGTGCGTCTGGTGTTCAACCAACCGAAAAGGGCACACGTCACCCCGCTACTCATTGAGCTCCACTGGCTGCCAGTAGCTGCTCGCATTAAGTTCAAGTCACTTGCCTACAGAGTGCTTGCGGGTTCTGCTCCCACCTACCTAAATGCTCTTGTAAGGGCAAATGTTACACCCAGGACGCTGCGCTCGTCTAGTGAGCGTCGTTTGGCACTGCCGTCTGTGCAAGCACGGCAATCCAGACTATTCTCATTTGTAGTTCCACGTTGGTGGAACGAACTGCCTAGTACTACCAGAGCAGGGGCGTCCCTCTCTACCTTCAAGAAGCTTTTGAAGACCCAACTCTTCAGAGAGCACCTCCCTTCCTAACTGGCACCTGACTAGCGCTTAACTTGCACTTCAGCAGTTACATTCCTGCACTTCTTTTTTCTAGGTTGTTGTTTTCTAATTCTCATGTAAAGTAGTATTTATTGTTACACCATGCTTTTTATTGCTCTTAGCTTGACTGTTCTCTCCCTTGTACGTCGCTTTGGACAAAAGCGTCTGCTAAATGACTAAATGTAAATGTAAATGGAAAGCAGAACAAGGATTTGAGCGAGACTGGTAAGATGGAGTCTAGCTCAATAGTGGACCAGACAGGACTTTCACAATTCTAAAATCTAGAGAGCTAAAATAATAATTTAGTAATATAAAATAAACAATAACAATAATATGTAAAAGATTAGGTAGGGCTAGACTTCCGCATAATTATGTTTCACCAATCTATGCAGTTTTTTTGTTCCAGATAAAAGCGGATATCCTTTTGACAATACAAAAACAAAGATTAGGGTAAGAAAATGTGGATGATTGGGAAAAGATACAGGGAGTGTTGGTAGTACTGTCATTTTGATTGAATTAATATGACCTGCAAGAAAGATGGGTACAGGACCAGCGAGTCAGATCCTGTCTAGTCTGATCCATTAAGGGGTTAAACATATGTTTAAAGCCTTTGGTCTTTTTGATAATTTTGCTGATTGATAGAAAAGGGTGAATCCTGAGTGGCTACTTGGTGCCATTTGACATTTTTAAGATTCACCCTTTTCTATCAATCAGCAAAATTATCAAAAAGACCAAAGGCTTTAAACATAAGTGAGGCTTGCTGATATTAAGAGCAGCAAACCATAACAGAGAGCCGTGATGTCAGCAGCTCAGAGGAGATTACAGGGAACATTGCTGCCTATGCTGCTGGGGACAACAATTGTTTACCATTTATGTCCCAATGTCACGCAGGAGGCGTGCTTCTGAAAATGAATAGCAGTGCTTGTGGCGGTAATTACTTTTGGAAATTAAAATGGAGATGAATGACAATCATTGTTTGTGTTAAGACAAATATCTGGTGTAACCTCAGGTTTTCCTTTTGAGTCATGTGCATTCATTTTAGACTCCACATAACAGAGGGACAGGAAGAAAGAGATAGAGAGAGAGAGACAGAGAATATAGCTGCTAGCACCATAAGGAAAATTGCACAGTTAGTTAGTTTAGTTAGAATTGAGACGCAATATTGTTCATTTGTATGTGTCACAGGATAAAGAATAAGAAATGTGTTAAAGGGGACTGTATTATTACAAGAGAAACAAAAGCCAATGTGGTAAGCATGTTACACCAAAAAAATCATGGACATGGAACCACCACGGTGCTCTTATATGCGTGTGGTATAGTTTGTATCGGATGACCCTTGCCCCTTGCCCTTTGCCCTACCCCTTGCCCCTTATATCCCATAAGGGCCAATGGTGTGTTTTTTCTGTGACTCACATGCACACATGCACGTACGTTTCTTAACATCTTCAGCATGCATATCACTTTCAGCCCCCACACGCACACCACGTCCAGCACGCTCATCGCATGTGGAACATACACACACACATAATGCGCTCGCTCATCGCATGTGGAACATACACACACTAAGGGAACTATTATAAGGTGGGGCTGAAAATAATAAGACATTATGTTTTCATTGCATTTCTCATCCTACTCCCCTTTTTATTCCAAACCTTTAGAGGCAGACTTCCTGTGAAGTCAAAATGACCCACATATAATCTTATTATTAATGCATCAAATATTGATTGATGAGATTCAAAGAAGAATGTGCAATCAAAGGCTCTGTGCTCTAGGCCTGGATAATGAAGGCCATTTATCAAAATCTGTATTGCAAAAGAACCCAGATTTCCAAGACTGAGCACTTGGACTGGAGTCACCCTCTGTGTGCAGAAGTGAGATAGTGCTTAAGAAAGTGAGCAAAGCACAGGGGCACTGTAAGGACGTGGTGAAATTGTACATCTTCCATGTACAACACTAGGCCAACAGCTCAGCAGTCTACGCGCTTGGTCCAGCAAAGACCCTGTGGTCATCATCTGCAAACGTCATAAAGGGATCAGCGAAGGCCTCTGGAACCAGAGAGAGAGAGAGAGAGAGAGAGAGAGAGAGAGAGAGATTTGTTTCAGTAGAGGTGAATCCCAGGTGATCTTACAAGCTTTGCGCAACAACTCTGGTGATTGCTTCTGTGTTATTTACAGCGGTTACTATGGAACAACTGATGAAGGATGAAAATCCCTTGATCCATCACCGGTCCAGCAGCACACTCGCAGCTCATGCTTGGCCATAGGCCTGCTGGACGTGTGTAGCCCTCTCAAACGAAAAAAAAACCCCACTTTCTTGGAAGAAAGGGAGAAAGTTGAAAAAAGGGCAGTCAGATCTTTCAGATTGACTCATTTCGTTTCCCTTGTGACTGTAATTCTATAACCTAGATAAAGACACTTTAATGAGACATTGCATTTGAAAACCATTTGACTAGATTCCTATTCACAGTTATCTACAGTGGCTAAAATTTTAATCTGGATTTGTAATTATATGGCCCTCAGAGTATGACATACATGACATGGCATGGCATATATGTCTGCTTTTTATTATATGTGCCAACGTAGAGGATAAAAAAAATAATAATTTGAAATAAAAAATGACTGGGAAAAAAATGACAAGTTCTATACTAATTTGAAAAGGGTAATTGTTTACAGGAAGTGTGTTTATTGTGATATTCTGGTGAGCAGCTGGAAAGCTCCTGAACAGAAGTGTGACACTCATGTGACAGGTGCTCACACATGAAGCACTCATTACCGCCAGCCATGGTGTTACTGAGGTGCAATTACTGTTGCTGTGCAGACACACTGCCACACGTACCAGTCACACATTCAGCTGAGGATCACTTTTGTTTTTTTTCTGGAGTCACAAGAATGTTCGGTCTCTCAGAGACATGTGTCGAGGTTATCACAACACAGACTCTTCCAATTAGCCCAAACTATTCAGTTGAGCTCGGTTTCCCCAAAGCATACCTCTCCATCCCCGCTTGGGCGCTTCAAAGTCTTTTATTTGAAAACGATCAGTTTATTGTTGGCCCTCCCGTCAACACGTCCGCCTGTGGCGCAGATAAATATTTATGAAACTTAATGCCACGGCCAGCTCAAAGCCTCATTATATGTCCCTGTATCAGCAAGTTTTTTGCCTTCCAGTTTCAGGGGTTGTACTGTGATGCAGAGAGCCCTGTAGAGGCCGGCTGGCAGATCAAGCCTCTTTCCTTCGCTCAGTTAGCCCTCGGAACGAGTGAAGGCTTTGGGAAGTTAGCATCTGGACGTATGGCTGCTTCATAGTCTGTCGTGTGTAATGAGATGATTGTCGGATGACGGGGTGTTTCCCCACTGTCAGCTGCCCACAGGGAGTAGGAGACATCTGTACATGGTTGTGCATTATGCAAGGATGTTTAGGATTGGTTGAATATGGGTCAATTCCTTGTTTTAATGAAAAGCACTATGGCATTTCATCTAATGCATCTAATAGATTACTACCGTTATGCAGTTAATACTTTGTTTAGATAGCAAGCATTGTAACTTATTGGTAGGATGTCCAAACTGGGTGGTCCAAAGGAAGTCTCTGAAATGGGTGTTTGAAATACTAAATACTGAAAACAAGGACAAATATTTAGTATATAAGCACATATAGATACTCTGATAAAACATGTATTACGTTCATTGTAAGTTACATCTAAAGCTTAAGGGTACCACATGTTATCTTTCTTAAAAGGCTGGTCTAAGAAGCATATGCATTGTCCCTGTGGGACACATAGATCTTACCTTCACACCCTTAGCCATTCATCACATTTCAGCAATGAAGACCAAATTCATGTTTAGACATAAACTGCAAGGCAATGCTGCTTTTGCAACATTATAATTACTTTCGCAGAATTTTAATCAATCTGCTAATTGAAAACATATCCCAATATATCTCAGTGGCAGTCAGAGTTGGGGATTTCCCCACTGAAAACACTGGCTGTGGCTTTGTGCCTCGTCAGGCATGCAAAAAGCCGTGCCCCACTTTTACAGTCTGATCTACAGGGGTAGGATCTGCTCTTGGCCTACAGAAAGCCCTAAAAAGTGGGTCATGGTTTCTGTGTATGCGAACTGTTTCAGAGGTGCGGATAGGACTGATATGAGTAATGAGGGGTGGGCTGGGAGTCATTTTGTTAGTATTGTTCAGTTTTCTGTGTCTCCATAGACCAATATCTTTGACTGTGGATCTGCACATTGCATTATGTTCATGCCATAACTGCAAGCCCATTCTGACTATTTCAAACATGCTTTTGCTTTGGGGGAGATTTAGACATTTTCGATGGATAGTATTATTCCACAGTGGCAGAGCCCCCAATGTTGTGTCCTGTATTGGGTCCTATCTTGTGTCCTAATCATATATAGATTCAATTAGACCTTTGAGAAGCATAGGCCTCTGCTTTGTTTGAGGAACCAGTGGCACTCTTTGGTAATTGCTAAATGGTAAAATAATGATGCCACATCACTAAAATGGGTCACATAGGTCCTCAAGGCTTGATTCGTTCTTCATCCATGTCTGATGAAGATATGCACTGAATAGCAGGGTCCATTTTATCCCAGAACTAAATTAGAGATTCAGGAAGACACAGCTAATCAGTATCTTCTTAATGAAACCACCAAGGACTTAAGAAGATCATCCATCATGCCATAAGTATATAATTGAGAAATATAAAATGAATTCAATGTTTATATCAAGGGACCCACGGGGATGATAATGTCAAATGAATTCTGATGGGTGATTGAACGTCAATACAAGGCATGCTATATCAAACAATAAAGAGAGGGAGCAAGAATGTGATGTGATGGGTTGCTTTAACCGTGCAGTTTTTAAGTCTTTGCAGCCAGCCCTCTCCAGCAGACAATCTCTGGAAGGGGAACACTGTCTTCAGGGAAAGTGATTCGGACATGTCTTGACCTCAGCAGGGCTCTCTTAACTGACCCCCACTTTACCAGGCTGCTTTGAAGTTGCCCACAGCGTGTTTTCTCCTCCTACCCCTCTGCCTTTAGAGTGGTTCTAGAGCCTTCATGATGGCTGACATTCAGGCCTGTCCAACCCCTCTCTATGGCTGCGTGGGAAAGGCTTGTTAGCATCTCGAGTTAGCGCCTGAGGACAGCGCAGTAGCAGGTGTGCCCCGGGCACAAACACACCTCTTCAAAGGGAGACTCACAGCATGACTACTTTGAGTGAGCGGTGGCCCGGGGGCACCAGGGATGACTCTTGTTAGTTTTATGTAGCAGCTACATCTGTTTGCATTAGGGGTCAGGTAGGCGTCTCTCCACTCTCTCTCTCTCTTTGATTCTGTCTCGGTGTCTGTGGAGCACCCATACACAATCACACACATATAGGGATACGCGCGCGCACACACACACACACACACACACACACACACACACACACACACACACACACACACACACACACACACACACACACACACACACACACACACACACACACACACACACACACACACACACACACACACACTTTCTCCTTCTTACTTTCACATACACTCTAGTTATCCTCTAATGTTCTGTCCACAGAGCTGAAACTGTTAGGCAGCACTGAACTGATATACCACAAAGAAGTTACATTTGACATACATAAAAAGGTAATACACAACAGGTCAATTCTAATAAGCCCTCTCAGGTCAGTACTATTTGAAACTCTAATACCTTCCTCACCAGCATCTTACTTTCTCTCCCTTTTTCCACAGAACTATTGGTCCAATAAAATGGCAGGCCTCCAGCAGACTCTTTTAAAGAGAGGGTCTCCTCCGTCTCCCACAGTGATCCCCACTGGCAAGATGGTACAGTTTGTTGGCCTGGTCTGCAATAACGGCATCAAATAACTTCTTTTCTCATGATCAAAAGAAGGTAAAGGAGGACCTAATGGACATACTAGTGTGTCCACGTTACCAGGTTGAAAAAGACTGAACACTTAAACAGAATTCAATAGACTATTAAAGGATTTTCTCTTCATTTATCAAACTGAAACACCATCTTGCTCACCAGTTATAAATGACATGCACAGCCATCAGTCAGCACTCATCCAAATTATCACCAAAATGATATATAAGGCATAATGCACAGGTAGCCAGTCAGTGTCCTGAGGACAACTCTGACAGGGGGGACATGGAACCTGTAGAATGGAGGCATCTTGCACTGCTGTGGAGAGATGTATTTTGTGATAATTACTGCTTGGATGTACACTATCTGAAGTAATACATATTGCTGCCTTCTCAAGACATCAATAATTCAACACAGAATATTAATATGAAGTAATATTAGTACCAGTGTCAACATTCAACATCCAACATCCCACTGTGTGCCTTTATAATGGCATTAATAGCAATGTCATGAAGAATGATTGCCTGTTGAAATTATCTGTTGCAAATTAGTGGTCTATTTCTCAGAAATTACAGACCTCTAAATGTACCCACTGACAAATCAAACTTTTCAACGCTACTTCAAAAGTAGCCTGTATTATAAATCTTCTACCATTTTTAACTTAAAGGCACTTGTTGGCTTTTCTGTTACATAAAAAAAAACTGCAGATGTCTATACACCTAAATCAGTATTTTATATGTGTACATGGTACGGATATTCCTCCAGTGTGTGTTGCCTTTGAGTACGACTTCAAAGTCAGGCTAGCAGGGTATGTTTACTATTTTGAAACTGCGGTAGAAAGTTTAACTGGCACTGAAGTGTTTGTGGGGAAAAGAGAATAAAGCATTTACTTTGCAGAGACAAAACTATCATATTACTGTGCAGTTTTTCAAACCCTTCCACTTGGGTGTTGTACTGAAAGTGCACATGTGCCAAGGGAAATATATTAGCAATAGCACAGGGAGCCATCTCATCTTTCACACTGTGATTGTGGCTCTGCTGGGGGTTATTCTGTTGGTTTAGGCAATGGTGTTATATCCCTGTGTGTCAGAGATGATCCCAAATGGGTGTTATGAGTACACGTAATTAGATGATTGCTGGACCTTCAGGACTTTTGACAATAACATAACACTGTTGATTTGGCAGCAGTCATTGCAAATCATTGCAACTCTCAGATCTGGAATCCTCTGATTTTCCATGCTTCAGTGCTATATTGAATATATCAAAGCAAATAAACATGAAAATCACTGGATTTAAAACAGAAGAATCCTCGCAGATTCATATTCTGACACACACACACACACACACACACACACACACACACACACACACACCCCATACACACACACACACACACACACACACACACACACACACACACACACACACACACACACACACCCCATACACACTCACCCTGCTTTGATCCCTGGCTAAAGGATCAGTCAAATACAAAACAGTAGTGAAAGAATATTCCCTTTGTAAAGTAGTGGTAAACAAGTGCAGCACATGGTTCCATCCCATAGATCCTCAAGATAGCACAAGTATTGTATCCCCTCGTGTGCCCTTGGTATCTATATCAGGCCTGATAATAACTGCATTAGCTTCCCAGACTTGGTGGGTTATCTTTCCAGAAGGTGCCAGAATGGATGTGTTCAAATATGGGCATGTGTGTAGGTGGCAACCCCTGAGATCATATCTGTGTCCTGATACACACGATGTCTGCACCCTGTCATCACATTTCAGATCTTCTCTGCTGAGGGACTGGTGAATGTAGACAGAATGCACATCTAAAAATACAGAATATGATGGGAACAAGTCTGGGGTGGTACAGGGGTGTACGGGTGTGTCTAGACATTGTGGTTCCCTGAAAAAACACAACATCTGTGTTGCAAATCTACACTACATTACCTGTCAAGCTCTAGGGCCCCTGTCCAGTGATGGGACCCCTACATCTCTTATTATGCCCCTGGTTTTAATTGAATCTGTTGATAGTAAACAGGGTATGATTTTGATTGGTGGAACTGTGTAATGTATACAATCATTGTAACACCTTACTTGACCCCAGTATCCATAAAGCTTTTTATGATGAGAATTTTCTCCATTTCAAATTTGTCGTTGTGAATGGAATCAAACTCTGTTGGGAGTAATATGATTTGATTGGCTGATGCCTGCGCTGGAATATTTCTATAACGTGATTCGATAAGCTGGTGCCTGCTCTGCTGCTTAAATAATTGAACTTTTCTCAACTTTCTAGCGCAAGCAAAGCAAAGGAATGGAACCAAAATTCAGTTCAGCAGTGCATGACGTCACCTCATTCAAAGTGAACGAGAAGCATCTCTGCTTAAGCCTCCAGTGCGGACGTGTGAGTGGCCCTTTACAGCTTGAAGTTTTACATTTATTATTATTTTGAAAGCTTGGATGGAGTCACAGATGGGTCAATAAAGAGCAGTTGGTGAATAAACAGCATTTGACACATGGGGCAATGATGTCATCAGTGCCATGCACAACAAAATAAGCTTTATTGTGCATTCTCATACTTCAAGCTTTAAGGACTTAAAGAAAATCTATATTTTTTCCAATCATGTTGCTAAAAGTCAGCTTTCATTTGGAAGAAAGAGCAACATTTCTAAGCGAGTAAAAGAAAATAAACAACTAAATAAATCTCTGCTTTCTCTTGCGTTAGTTCTGGGAGGGCTGACATGTCCAGGCCCAGCGCAGTGACTGTTTCTCTCTCTGGACTTATTCGTTGTTGTATCACTCAGTTTGTTCACCCAAGAATAATAAATGGCCCTCTTAGTCGGGCAGATGGGCAAGAGCCTTGCGTCCATGATGATTGTTTGATTCATTTGAAATAAAAAGAAAAGACGAGGAGGGCTGTGCAGTGATGAAATGCAGAGTCAACATCTCACCACCCAGTGACAGTAAATCCCCTGCAGTTTTTATACTTTGCTCAATTTCATGGTTACATACTGTAATTAATAATGACAAACTAAATAGGTCTAACAGTTCACTTTGGATGGCATGTCATAACATTTTATTTTGATATCATTTGTTTATATGAAGTAACTATTTAACACACACTCAAACTGTCTCCAAACTACTATGTATCTGTCAGCTAGCTAGGGTAACCAGATGCAAAAAGACCGAATGTGGGATGAGCAACCTAAACCTTTGATATAGGTTGAATATCTATCTAACTGAATAAGAAACAACTGTATTCTGTCGGCTTGTGTTCTTATTTCTGACAAATTAAAACCAAATGACCAAATGCGGGACATTATCTCAATATGCTGGACAAAGGGTCCACATGCTGTGCTGTGCAACACAAAGCGGGACACCTGGTTATCCTACAGCTAGCGCTAGTTCTAAGCTATCAGTTAAGTAGTTGTAAAGCATTCTTGTAATGGCTGGAATCCTATCTCTCACTGTAAAAAGGTTACAACTTCTGTGCTATCCCCAACTCGCCTTTATTCATTGATCACTGTCAACAGACTGTCAGCATAAGTAGAAAGTGGGATCAAATCTTTGCTCTGTGTTTGATGGATGAAAGGTGAATTTGTGTAATTTGTGTGGATATGAAATGTCAGATTTTAAGTTGAAGGGTGCAAACCTTTGCTCTGCTACAAGCTGATACTTTTCAGGTGTCACTTGAAAGAGTAAGTGTACTTGCTGCATGCATACTTGGTTTCAACTTTCCTTCTTTTGTGATGATTAAGTGATCATTAACACGTCATTCGTATCAGCAGGACAAACAGACCGTCAGTTGACAAATCATTGCACCCGAAGTTCTCTGCTTCCAGCTGTTCGTGTTGGTCAATGACAAGGTAAACAGTACGGGATCAGGGCAGACTTGTGGCCTTCTCAGATCCTCAAGTCAAGGGTTACTTGCTCTTCTGAGTGTGTGTGTTTGTGTGTGTGTGTGTGTGTGTGTGTGTGTGTGTGTGTGTTTTGGGGTGGGGCGGAGGCAAGGTAGTTTGATTTAAGAGTTATGCCACTTCTATTGCTCAGAAAGTGGTATGTCTGACTGCTAAGCACCAACAGCAATCTACAGATGGAACATAACCTACTGCAGCCACAGCAAACTGACTGGCACTGTGCACTATACATTTGGGTTAGGAAAAGAATGAGAACTCTGTGAGAAAGAATATTCATACCCCAATATCCAGTTTGCTTATCAACTAGCAGAAGCTTTACATTTCAACCATGAGCATAAATAGGCCCAAAGCAAGTTAATGACGCAGACCTGCTAACAAAGGGAATCTGTACTTTCTTAAAAACACAGAGCAGCCCCTACAGTGAGGAGCTCACTTCACAAAGTGCACAGCAAACTAATCTCAAGACTCAAGACACCGACATGACAAAGTGATAAAATGAACCCTATTTGTTGGTATGGTGCTTCACCAGTGAAGCGCTTGGAACGACTCCAGGGGACTTCTCACTGTCATTATACACAAAATGCTTGTGGTCAAATATCCCAACCAACTCTTAAATATATAACCCTCTCCACCCACAAAGTAATCCCCATTTGTATTGGACGTCAAACATGTTTTTCCAAACCCTTTAGCCTCCTTAGCCTTTGGCCATTGATGATATTTAAGCAATGTTAAAAATCTCCGATTGATCCAACTACAAACCACACATAAATTATCCAACAGCACTTCTTATGAAAAGGAACAATTAGTAAGCACAATGAAAGAATCAGTTGTTGTGATTGCTGAATTGAATGCAAACGGTCGAACTCTGTGAATAAGCTGTCAGATCTTAAGAAGTTAGTGAACAATCATGGTCTGAGCATTTGATGGGCTATCCCTTATATCACCCATGGGTGTTTACAATTTGGTCTCTAACAAGATATGTTAGGGGTCCATTTTAATTTTGAATATGTTGCAGAATTAATTATCTGGGCTATAGTATGAATCTCACTACATGTTTATTTAATTATATAAACATGAATTTCAATCCCTTTTTCACAGTTATACATTTACGTTCAGATATGTAGTGGACCCCTTCATCCAAAGCGAGTTACAAAATCACAATTGTAGGATCTTAACAATAACAGGAAAATATATGCATGTAGTTATATGCCATGACTGACTGGGAAGGAATCGTCTTACCAAAAAAGTGACTCCTATGCAAAGGGCTCGTAAGATTATACTTCCTCTGCTACTCTGCAATGCGGAGAATGCTCATTGAACTGAACGGGAGGCCTGCCCTCTGTTGGCCAATGTATGTCATTCACACAACTGCTCTTGTTCCTCTGAAAATAACGCTGACTGTTCCATAGCTGTGCTGATTATGGACTAGGACTTCATGACTTGACAGTGATTATCAATGACAGGACACTGCATGACTTATCACACATATCAGTAATATCCTTCTCGTTCGATGACAAAGTACAGAGGGGGGGGGGAGGAATCTCAGTCTTACAACTCCAGAGCATGTTGAGAATGCTGATAGTGGTCTGCTGTGGTACAAGGCCTATGCTCTGTATTATTAGAGAGACACTTACCTCAAAGGAGCACTTTGGCTGGGATGATACGACCTGGCCTTTCTCAGTGATAAATCACACTTCTAGTTGCTGACCCTTTATCAGGCCCTGCTTTCCCAGGTTTAAGTATGACAGAATCGAAAAACCGCCTGCCATAAATCACTGGAAATCATCCTGCGTTTTTGTAAGATTTTGTACAGGAGCCCAAGTTTTACATTTTGACATTTGTCTGTCTGTTTTTATCTCGTACGGATTTGTCTCCTTCTGAAAGTATTACTGGTAACTGCTTATGTCGACATAAATCCAATGAGCTTAACTTCAAGGTGTAAAGCACGAGTCTATATGCACTGAAAACTTTACTGCACTGGTATATTCAACATGTGATTAGGACCTCTGATCATTTTCAGTGAGTGTGATTTGAGTTTGGTTCAATTTGTTCTAGTATGATTTAGTGATGATTTTCAAAATACTTAGATGGTGTGAGAGCTTGGCCTTGCTGAACTTTTCCTCTGTAGGTTGTTGGAGACAGGTTAAGATTAAAGTTTTCAACAGAAGACAGCCATTGCTATTGGCTCTACTTTGTAAGAAATACGTGCCCCCATCACACCTGTACATAGCCTGTCAAAATTGGGGAGTGAGGCTGTGGAGGAGACATTGGATGAGATGATGTCTCTCTCTCTCTCTCTCTGTATGTGTGTGTGTGTGTGTATGTGTATGTGTGTGTGTGTGTGTCTGTGAGTGTGTGTGTGTGTGTTTGCATATGTTTATGTGGGGGAGGGATGTGGAGAGCGTGTTTCAACATGCCCTTAAGGAAACGCCGGGCCACACTCTCTTACAGCCCCTTTGTCTATCACAAACACTCTTTCCCTCTGACGCAGACAATGATTTGGGTGATGTCTCTGTGTGTGTGTCTGTGTGTGTATGTGTGTGTCCATTGCATCCTATTTGAGGCCTTGCCAAGTGTTTATTCCAGTGCAGTGTGTACAATAGTCATTAAGCTACAGTGGTATAATTATTTTTAGATTTTAGTAATTTATCTACCCTTGCATTCTTAGATGGATCTTCATCAGAAGTTAAAATACACCTTCAGATATCACCGATGAATATAGATTAGGATGAAAGTATGGGTCACGTGACTGATGACAAATGATGTCAGGGAATATCTCTGGCAGTTACATTAACAGTCAAGCAGAGGCTCAGTTGGTCAGAGTTGAACGCAACACAACTCGCTGTACCCCTCATTTGGAAAAAAAAGAGAAACTAGAACAGCCATAATGGAAGACATGACTAAGAGTGAGAGGAGAATTTCTAAGGATGCTGAGAAAGATTTATGATCTCTTTTTATTTTAATTCCTGTCTGAGAACATGTCCAGCATTCTTTTTGCCTGCTTTGAAGACCCTCCATTGCTCCCCATTCTTCTGTGGCAGCAAACTATTGATTTAATTTGGCCCGAGCGCCTGTCATTACCAAGGGGTCATCTTCACCACGTTGCAGATGTTACTGTTACTAATTAATAGGCCGGCTGGTTTTATGAGGTTAAAGTTGAGCCCTCCTCACAGTGCGCTGGGTCAGGTTTAATCTGTGGAAGGTGGTCCGGTGTCATTTCGCTCCGCCCGTTCAAAGTTACCTTGAACTCCGCTGTCACCGTGAGCGTTTGGGGGGAGAGGTGAATTTCAGTATGCACAGGTAATAAGTTATGGCCCCGTGTCGAAAGAGTCCTCTCTTGCTCCATGTGAGAAAGACAGCTGGCCATTGAGTGGTCTCATTGACACAGCTATCATAATCATAGCCTTGTTCTTAAGGAGACCAGATGCTTTGCGCTTGCGTGTGAAACAAGCATCAGATGTGCACACAGTCATTTTTTTTGTACTAATGTCCTGACACTGCTTTGTATCATATGTGTATGCTCAATATATGGTTGATTGGGTGATGGTTGGCTCCTGCATGTATGTTTAACATTGTGACTCTGAATTTAAAGCAGTTGTTTGATGGAATTTTCACACAGTCAGAGTCACGTATTCAGTGACACAGTTTGCGGTAGCAGCTTAGAACTATTATCTTGTTCTTATCACTGGCTCTGTCCCAGGCCTCCCCTCGTTGGCGGTTTGTGAGAACCTGGAGTAAGCAGATTTCACTGTTAATTTCACATCACCGTTCATGAGTTTGTGAACAGCGTTCAATGTTCATGATGAGTCACAACTCAGCTTTTCCGGTAATCTGTAATTGTCTCAATGGTCCAGTGTGCTATTAAGCCAATACTGTATATTTTCGCATGGCTGGTTTCTTTGATCTTGCTGCCCACTGTCCTGAATTTCCACTTGGCACTAAAACTCCTCAGATTTACCTATAATGGGTTGCAGTTTGCGGTCGCCCCCCCACAAACCCAATGTGTGTGGCAGTGCTGAGGGAAATTGGATTTTACAGGAGTGATCTCGGTTTATTTGAGATTCGGACCACAAAGAGGAAACAATTCTCTCCCAGGGTCTGTTTAATCTAGGGTATCATGCTGAAGTGTGTGCAAATTTGATTTTAACCGACCTTTGACCTTTTCGTTTCATTTTTTTTGCCAACCTGATTCCAAATACTAAAACCTTTGACATGATCGATTGTAATACAAAAAAAATCAGGTCTCTAAATACTACCTAGTTCACCTTGTATCTTTGAATTAACCAAAGGTCCTTTTTTCATGGGAAGTCATTACGTTATGTGAGGTTAGGGTCAGGAAGAGATCCACTGTATTTTGTGTACTGTTTCAGATGAATCTTTTTGTTTGGACACTCCAGTGAGACAATAATGAAAAAAGTCATAAAGGTAATATCTGTCTTTCTTATGAGGGACATTTCCAAATTTCGTTCAAAACATTTGAAAATAAATAAATAAATAATCCATTCAAATCAGAAATATTTCAGAAATACTGAGAAACATTGCACTATGTACCTGTGCACACAAGTGAGTGCATGTTTGTGTGTTTACGTGTGTGTGTGTGTGTGTGTGTGTGTATGTGTATCTTCAGATAAGGGCCATCAACATGAATCTGTTCTCCACAATCCAAAATGCTCCTTCTCTGTCTGATTTTGCAGCTCATGCTCAATGTATGAGTCTCTGTTCTCCAGGGCTATGGCACACAGCCTGAGCGTTGTGTTTGAGACTGCAGCACAGATGGTGATAGCTGACTCTGTGCTGCCTGTACCCTCCTTCTATCAGCCACCTGGCCCCGACTCTGCTGTAAGCACATTGGCCAGATGATTGACATCCTGACTGATGGTGACAGATCCGTGCCCAGGCTATGTCTCATCTCCCAGTCTGGATTTTAAAGACTTGATTCATTGATTCCTTCAAGGGCCTTCCATTATTGGTCTTGTTGGTCTTATTCTTCACTCTCCAGTGCTTTATAGTTGTCCATAGGGTAAAAAAAAAAATCCAATAGACTCGATAGAATTGATTCCGTTGGAAATAATATGAGCTAGCTAGTTAGAAAAAAAATCCTAAACTAACATTAGCTTACCATAGCTAAAAAGCCAGTTCATGCTAAGCAACACATTGTACATGTAGAAAACCCAGTTTTCTTTGACCTTCAAGCTTAAACTGCACTTTTTCTTCATAGCTCAGAATTTGAGAATGCAAGGATCCACATTAATGTTTGTTGAAAGCAAGGACATTTTTATGCTTGTAATCTCGATTGTAATAGCATACAGCAATTGAAGTGCTTATAGGGGCCGACAGAATGTAGTGAGAGAGATCCAACACTGTAACAAGCTGTCCCTGTTCCATATCCATACAGCTGCTATTGCAACACCTCACAACACATGCACCAACACATCGCATCCTTTCCAAAGAAGGAGACTGTTGGCGCACCCTCTGCATCCTGATACAGCAGAAACATCTCAGTGGGCTCTGCTTGACATTTAAACTCTAAATTATTACGGGAACAATGTGTCAGTCATGAATTCGTGTTGAAAGTGAGTTGAAGGTGAAAATTAATTTGAGAGCTGCTCAAATTCCAGTTAACAGTGACTCATCAGAGACGGACATGCAAAGACAAAGCCACTACATACAGGCCGTGTTTTTTCCAGAATAAGATACCATCTGGGAACTATCCTTTAGGTTCTTGGACACCTATTTCTACATGTAAGAAACCCCTTGGGCATTGCCCTGAGTCCCTAAGCTGCTGGTTCAGTGGATTTTATAAGGGCCACTCAGAACTCATCTGATAACATTTATTGTTACTTCAATCTTGAGGGAGATAACATACATGGATTTGTCTTCAGGGCTTCCTGGAATGTAGAGTTGGGAGGCATAAATACATAAATACACCATTGCTACATTTCAACTCTACACCACCACTCTCTGTGTAACACAGGTTATCAGTAGGTAATAACCTCTAGTATTCTATACTTGCTTACCTCTATCTCTATCCCTTGTGAGAACTTTTAACCTTACCCAAGTTTCTGTAAGTACAAAGTATCTGCATGCTGTTATTCTTTGTAACACATCTATAACATAAACATCTGCAACACTGTACTCTATAACCAAATTGATACTGTAACATCAATCTTGGTGCATGACACTGACCATATCAATTCCATATCCCATACACTATATGTTTCAGAGCTTTAATTTAGCTTCTAATTCTATACCCTTTGGGAACAGGCTCAGTATGCGTAGATCGATCCTGTTTTGGTCAGTCTTTTTTTCTTATCCAGCACACGGACATTGCATTTGTGTGTTAAACTTACAGAATAGAACCAACATCTAGTCTGGTGGCCATTAGTGGAGATTTCATTCTCTCAGTGGCTACAAATCTTTGACGGTACGTTTCTTTGACGGTACGTTTCTCTGATGCCTTTGAACTGTGGAAGATCTCTACTTGAAGTGGCCTGTATGTCAACTATTCTGGTCCTTTGGCATCCAGAGTGGTGCAAGACTAGATGAAAGGGAAGAAGGCTGTGGGGCCTGAACTATAAACAGTAGATTTATGAAGTGGCTTTCGCTTTGTCTCAGAGCATCAGGCAGTACTCATCTCTCTCTCTCTCTCTCTCTCTCTCTCTCTCTCTCTCTCTCTCTCTCTCTCTCAGTTAAGATGTCTCCTACAGAGAAAGGTTGTTTGACATCTTAAGTGACCATGGGTAAGATACACACACACACACACACACACACACACACACACACACACACACACACACACACACACACACACACACACACACACACACACACACACACACACACACACACACACACACATATTCGCACAGATCTTTTCCTTTCCTTTCCCTGAGAATCCATACACCTCTCTGCATGTTGTTTTATTCAGTGGTTCACACCTGCTTTTTTTCTTCCTTTTTTTCTTCAGAGTACATCACTGGAAGAGATCGAAGTGTTTGCATCTTCACCATTCTAGTTAATTTCAGGGTAGCAAAATGGCTGAAATAAGACAAGTTTTCTCTCTGAGCTCAGAAGAAAGACGGCAGAAACAGGTGGTGAACTTAACCTGACAGTTATGTTTTATGAATATGACCCCTGAAGTTGTAATGATCCATGTAATGTGGGGTTTTGCTGTTAAACTGTCTTTCAACAGGTGTGCAAGAACTTCCGAAGGCGCTGCAGCCCTCGTTATCTTCTCAACATCAATGTAAGTGGACACATGGCCAATATGGCTCCTCAAGTGTGAAAACTACATTGCTTTTAACAGCAAAGTAAATGTAAATTAATTTGTAGATAAATATCATCATAAAATGTGCTTGCAGTGAAGATAGGATCAAACTTAACATGTGCTGCTCATGGGTAATTAGTTACCAATAGGTCTTGTGTTTCAATACATTCATGTTCCTGAAAGATAGGTTGGTGGTCATAATAGTGACTGATTGTAGATGAGTAGGAGCACCTGTGGGTATCTTAGCCCTTCTTTCTCAAACAGAGGACTTTGTGGAACCCTGGCCAGGTGATCAATTCTATGAGGTTTTATGGTCCCTCTCGGCACCCATACTTCAACACCATCTAGATGGAAGCACCTGGACCTAATCTGACAAACTAAAGAAACCACACACCTGCATACTGTATACTATAGCCTTTGTTTTTATAGTCCCCCAAACACATATATTAGATGAGGTTGATAGAGGCTCAATTTGGATTATGCCTTATATCTTCCCAGCTGTTTTCTGACTAAACAGACATTAACAACACAACAGTGCATTTCTATTGTTTGTCCATTTTATGGGCTCACTAAACTGTTCAAATGTAAACTGTGAGGGTGGTCCACTAAACATTGACCAGTTAGCTGTAACATTAGAATGCAATAAAGAAAAAATAAAGAGGTGTATTCGTGAACCAATAGGATGTTCGTATCTCTCTGTGCGCGTGCGCGCGTGTGTGTGTGTGTGTGTGTGTGTGTGTGTGTGTGTGTGTGTGTGTGTGTGGGTGTGGGTGTGGGTGTGGGTGTGTGTGTCTGTGTCTGTGTCTGTGTCTCATGCATTCGGGTAATCATTTACTTAATCATTTAAGTATTTGGTCTAATTGGCATCCAACGTATTTATTCAATTGTTATTACTCACAGCTCTACCGATCAATTTGGATTTTACTGTACATACAAACATTTACACTGCTTCTGTTGATAAGCTGTTCACTAATGAACCATTCATATGACTCCTCATGTGCCGTGTCATTACATTAATTGAGATCTAACAATTGGCTGATATACTGCTTGTATACACACACAAACACACACACACACACACATACACACACACACACACACACACACACACACACACACACACACACACACACACACACACACACACAGACACACACACACACACACACACACACACACACACACACACACACACACACACACACACACACACACACACACACACACACACACACACACACACACACACACACACACAGACACACACACACACACAAATACCTTCCAATCAGCTGGGAGGCTGTGATGATGCTGATGTGAACTCAGCTGGTTTGGTGAGTGAGGCTTAACCTCATAATTTACCCATAATTACATTCACACAGACGCCTCATCTGTTCTCACCCCGCTCACACTGCAGGCCCTGTCTGGCCATCATTGCAGAATACTAGGAGCTTTAATGCTCTGCTCATAAAAAATGCCATTTTCTGATTTATGAATGTTCTGTAAAGTCATGTCTAGCGTGCTTTACCTGGTTTTGCTCTGTCTTACTTGTACAAAATGTATCCATGATGCCTGCATCGTCATTATGATCTAGACCCTCATGACCAACTTAGGAGAATTTCACTGTTATCACTCCATAGTAAAATTCTCGAGCCCTGGATTCTCCCTCTTCACCCCAAATGATAGTGACCCAAATTGAAAGCGCAGCCTGCTGTCCCACCGACCTTCACATCCCACCCAAATCTGGCTGTAATTCTGAAAACCAAAGCAGTTCCGTTTAATTGAAAGTAATTGGTCCTCAGCTCTCTCTCTCTCTGCATGCTGAGGCAGTCCCATGTCATCCGCAGCGAAGTGAGACCACCCCGGTCTCCATCTGAGGCTGTTCCTGACACACACACACACATTCTTTTTCTCTGGATGTCTCCTTGAATTGAGCATTGTTAAAGAAGCATGCATTTTATGGCTTGCCGGGACCTTGGGCAGGAGATTTGATGTCCTCTAGGGCACTGTTGGTGATATTCTTTAGTGTGGTGAAGTGCTTTATGTCTCTCCCTTAGCAGCGTCAGCACAGAGAGACAGCAGTATTTAGTGGGTGGGTCACAGGGCATAATGGCCTGAATGCCTGGGCGGAATATTTGATCTTGTTTGGGCAGTGTCACAAATTAGCATAGCATGGCATTAGTGCTGAGATTCCAGAGGTCTGTTGGTCGACATCTTAGCTTTGCCATATCGCCAGTGGGGCCAACAATGTGTACATTTCTTCCAAGCAATGTTGCAGTCAAGCAAAATAGTCACATACATTGAATTTGTTTTCATTTCAAAATCATCTACATTGTGCACAGACTACATAAATATAAACATCTATACATACATACACACACACATACATATACATACAATATTATGCACAAAGTCAGTGTTCTTGTGGAGGGTTTGTCCCGCACTAATTAAAGCCTGTGCAAAAAGCCAGACAACAATTATACATTGATGTGAAACAGCTGTATTAGACAGCTTGAGTCCAAACACTTTTGCGAAACAAAAAAGTAGGCCGTTGAATGTTTTGACAGGTACCTGTCCAACATCGAATGCATTTTCCCTGGATGGGCTGGAATGGATTGATACGTCATTCACATTGACAGGACTCCTCTGAAATCACAAGAGGTACTTTTAAGGAAACGCATTTTCATTTTGACACGAGGTAGAAACATCCCCTGCCATGGGACATACTGACCCCTTAGTATGGCAGTGTCAAATGGGGAGAATGCTGTCCAGGATCTCTACACCATTCCACCATGCTTAATGTAACCACATATTCATTGGTCAGTGGGGGTCAATGAGACACAAGAAAGAAGCATTTGACTGTGATCAGCCTGTGGAGACAAAGATGAAATGGGAAAATATATTTTACAGATTTATTTCAAACTTGTTATGTCCCCATATTATATGCATTTAATGGTAAGCATTGCACTCATGAGAGAAAAAGCCCAAATTGAATGTGAACTTACATACTCAACTTGCACTTGGTTCGCACTTTGTGTTTAGATGTGATTTAGTAGGTTGAGATGTGCATCATGTAACCAGAGGAAGTAATAAGTGACTGGGAGAAACATCCAATAAAATCCCTTGTTGGTTAACACAAATGTGGAATGTAATACTTCAAGGACAAACAAATCTCCCTTACTGCTTTCTCTCAAGATCTGCAGAGAGCTCAAGTTTGGCCTGTCTCTTAAAGGTGTCAAAAGGGCCTCTGGTGCTTCGTCAGAGACACCAGGTGGTCTGTGGAGTAGACATTCTGTAATGATTGCAAGTACAACGCGGCGAGGACACCCCGGGGAAACATTTACAGTGAGGTCATTTTTACAAGCAGCTCCAACCTTTACCTGACCATGTTTACAGGCTCATGATCACATGTATTTCTTTGTGCCGTAAAAAAAAATTGAATGTCTCCATTTACAGCCAAACCTGTTATTTTCCAGGTAATTGCTGGGAACCCTTTACCATCTGACCTCACGCTCTCCACAAGTCAATTACAAAAACACTAAAAAAAGTACAAATGAATTCATACTGTGACACAGTTTCCACTCTGCTTCACTTGGTTTTCCCTCAAAGCGGTTTTAGATATCAGCTTTGACGTTTATGCAGAACAGCCAAGCTGAACAGCATCATCCTGCAGGCATTCTTCTGCGTCTCGGCTCCCGACTGGAAGTCTAATTAGTCTCATTTGCCTCTCAACAAACCCCTGCCTTTTGGTAGATGTCCGCTCTCCGTCCCCACTCTGACTGACAGCTGGTGATGAATGGATGAAGCGTAGTGCATCACATCCTGTCTCTATGCGTCAGTGACTGGGGCCCATGTTTACAAGTTGATGGTGGGAACGTGCTTGTAGATCATTACAGGCAAAGCAAATTAATCTGCCTCCGATGTGAGTGGTGACTGGGCCCATAGACATTTTCAAGTCCTGGCGCTATGACAGCATGAGCCATTGCCCTTTCCTTACCATATACTGCCCTTGATTAAAGTAACACTATGCAACAATTTGACACTTTTTGAGGGATGGTTTTATAGGCAACTAGTTATGGTACCATCCTCAAATTCATTTTGATAGCATATGGTCATGTGAAGGACAGATAAACACATGTGTCTTTCCCACTAGCCATCCAGGATATGCCCTATATAGTTTTGTATACCAGGCTGGAATACAGCTATACTGCCAAAAGACAACTGGGCTGTTGGTGGTGTTTACAAGGTTTTTGCATGCCTTTTAGGTAGTTAGCTTGCTAGTTTTGGAACAGAACTCCTTATTGCTGCTTTAAGAAAACATTGTCTATGTATTCAAATCTTTACATAGGGCAGAGAGGAGTTTTGCTTGTAGCATATAAGTAAAAAGACAGCACATGTGAAACTATTAGCTTGGCTTAGCTTTGGCATTACAGTTAGACTTTGGTGTTGGACTCGCTGGAGCCTTTTGTGTCGCAGTGTGACGCATCAGCCACACTTTTATCATCTGTGCCCACTCAGTAGCTGATAGCGCTCTCTCATGCAGCCAGGGTTTGCTTGGGATGGCACTGTGCCACCATGGAAGAGGTGCCAACCAGGCGGTCAGCATGGCAGCATGGCAGACAAGAGGAAAACAGTTGGGGTGATTTAATGAAAATGGGGGGGGGGGGGTCACACACAGTGTGTGATTGATGTAGATTATGGCCCAACTTGGCATGTTGCTCCTTTACGTTTGAGGCTTCTGGGTTTTGTAGCTCATGTAAAGCATGACATTGTTTTACGGTAAGTGGAAATTCATATTGGCAGTCAGCTGGTACAAGCAATTATAGATGAGGGGGGAAAGCTTGTCCAGGATTCCAGACATTATGGCATTGATGGTTTCAGAAGAAGCTTCTTTGTAATACATCAAATATTGTGTGTCCATCATCATTACTACCAGTGTTGAAGCAGTAATGATCATGGTAAGAGGGAAGCCTTTAATGGAATACTGGCCTGTGTGAAATTCAGGCTGTTCTTTCAATGCCAGACCCAAGTTGGTTTGGAAGTGTTAAATCAATTGCGAGGGGAAAAGAATGACACAAAAATGACACACTGTGTTGTTCTACATTAATGTTTTTAAACCAAACCGGTCAAATCAGACAGACATGTAGGTCCAATGTGCTTTTAATGACATTCATGACGGTTTTCATTCTACATGGGTGACATGTTTGAATTGTGATGAAATAACAATTACAGGCAGTAAAGGACCATGATGAAGACTCATGCATAAAAAAGTTATTTGTCATCGGTTGGCACAGTTTCTAAGCTGTTCACTGTTTCTCTTTGATATAAAAATGCAATTTATGTGTCACCCATTATGACATTAGTACATGCATTTACTTTCTTTTTTTGAAGTAATAGTTCTGAAACACATTTGTTGCAACAGTTACACAAAAAAAGGTGCAGTCTGTATTGGCCTCTGAGATGTTTCTGAGAAAACTCCAGAATCAGGATTCTCACTCTTCATCAAAAACGTTGCATGCGAGTGTCATTTTATCTAAAGTACAGCTCTGTCCACTACACACCATCCAGTGTGTCTCCATCTCGTTTGGAGGTCAGGCTCTGTCAGGAAGACCCCGGCATGAGTGGCCCAGATAACCTCTCTGTCTGAACAGGGCCACCACTCGTTTTCCACGTCTTATCTCCACAACGCCTCTGCAAGGTGGAAACCGGGAAGGAGTCGGTAGGAGGTTAGGGGACAGAGCCGGGAAGAATGGGGGGGGGGGGGGTTCTGGTTGATGCCCTGCTGCTTCTTGTAAAAACCCACCCAACTGAAGCACACACACACACACCAACACACCCACCAACACGCACACACACACACACACACACACACACACACACACACACACACACACACACACACACACACACTCACACACACACACACCCACCAACACACACACACACACTCACACACACACATGCAAACACACACAAACAAACACACACACACACACACACACACACACACGCACACACACACACACACACACACACACACACACACACACACACACACACACACACACACACACACACACACACACACACAATCTCTTTGAGATATCAGTTTATTTCAGTCTAAAGCAGTGTTATCTAGAGTTAGCATGCAATGACTGGTCAGGAAGAGTCTATCTTGTCCCCTTAATGGGACTGTGCTTTTCACTGCAGTAGACGACAGGGACCAGCTGGCTATGCCCTCGACATGAACATGCAAGACAAGACTAGAAATGCCTCTACCCATAGATGTCAGTTATGCTGGGGACGGTGGGGGCCACTTTTGACAACTGAAAATAATCATTTAAAAAAATGAATAGCTCCTCAAAGTGCTTAATAACCAGTTATTCAATGAAAATCCAATTGATAACTTGTGTGTAACTTCTGTGTAATCTTGTGTGTAATATTAGTGTAAGATCACATATGTATGTAGCCTCTCCTTTGATGACCCCCAGTTGGATTATGTCACCATTGTACCAGTGCAGGCTAGTCTATGTCTGAAATGCTCCCTTGGACAGCGGAGGTGGTTGTACTAATACTGTAATTACACCACAATCCCTGTCACTTGACAGAAACAGGACTTTCTGTTATGTGTCTGCTGGCCTTTGACAGGGATACATCCCACTTGTTTTGAGCATATTTTAACATTTTAGTTTTAAAGCACAACTAAATACCAGCAACTTATGACTTCTTTTTTTGCATTTGTATTCAGGCTTCGCCCATTAGAATAGCAGAGGCAAACACAATAGGTCAGTGACAGGTAGGATGGATTATGTACAATCCCATCTATGTACCCAGCACTTTTCAAAACAAACTGACGCCCATGCCTCTACCAGTGCATGGAGAACAGTTTGGGCAAGCTGTTTTTGTGCAAAAGATGTAATAAAAAGCATCTTCTTTCCAAAGAAAAAGTCCACAAAAACACAATTAAGGCCGAAGCGATGCCTTTTTCTGCTGCCATATTTGTGTGGGCGGGGGAACTCTCACCCCGGATAGAAGGTCATTGTTCGGCTTCTCCTGCGCGGGTGACTTGGGGACAGGGTCAGAGACGTAAAACAATTCTACAGGGGAATGCTGTGTTCCTCTCGCGCCCACGGTGTGTTATGGTAACATTTTCGCTCAGCTCATTACTCTCCTTCCTTCACACCTACGTTCCCTGCCCCCCTCCCCCTCTCCCCCTCCCCCATCCCCCCAGACGCAGATCCTGAGGCCAGGACCTCCCAGGCTCGGTCTTTGCACCGGACGCTTCTTTGACACAAGTCCTGATAAAGGCTTGGTTTATGCTCTTGTTTTCAGTGGAACACCGTGGGTGTGTGTGACACTTTCCTTGTCAGATGGGGCAACATGGAAAAGATCCAGTCCAGTCATGGCCATTTTATTATCATAAAAGCATCCGTTCACTCAGTTTCAAAGGACTGATCGACTATGAAATAGTTTCGATGTTATCTCTAGTCAAGGCAGGTCTATTACACTCTGAGATCACATTGCACCCCCCCGCCCCTCTCTCTTTTCCCCCACCACCTCGCTGCTTCTTACTGCTTCTGTACCACAGTGCTGGCAGCATTTTGTTCGATATTTGACCAGTTAGTGAAATGTTAGTGCACTCTAGTAACCTTATACCACCCAGTGCCTCCCTAAACTATTGTTCACATTTCATTTCAGACATGATTCAATTTCTCACCATAAGGATGGTTTTCTTGAGGACAAAGTAAATTAAATCCTAGACAGGGTTTGTTGCTCAAGATTTAGTGTAAAATATTTCCATATGGCATGTTTTATTAGAAGCCAAAGTGGGGCTTCCACTAGATCTCTATAGACTAGCCATACTCATAGTGATAACATGTCAAACCTTCAGGGGGTTTATGGAGAAGGCCACAGGGAACATGTCATGCAAGCCATGACCAAAGAATCCCTAGTCAAACTTTTGTTCTTGTTAGTATACAAACACAATGTTTTAATTTGCATACATTTTTTTATCTATTTTTATAGTACCATCATGTCTCCAGGTGTCCACATGTCTCCAGGTGCTTGATAAGTAGCAAAAAGAAAACAAAGAGTGGGGACGTACATGTCGCACTACTGTAGTATGTGTGAATGGATAGACTGTCTCACCTCTAAATACTGTTGAGCACTGAATGAATGGCTTTCGTCCTCCATTTTAAAAGACCATAAGTCACAGTTGCAGTATAAATCCAGAGTGTTTTTCAAAAGTACAAATTCCCACATGACCTCTAGTGACCTGAAGGAGAATCTTTCTGATCCTGTGGCCTGATCCTGAACACAACCCTCACATATTCACTGAATAGTTGGAATAACTAGTACCATACTACTTCCACCCTCTCTTTGCAGCATGGTAAAGTACTCCAGCTGTACATATGATCACTATGCTGAATGGAGTGGTATCAGCAGATTTCTGTCAACACACACACACTCAGACACAGACACACACACACACACACACACACACACACACACAAACACACACAAACACACAAACAAACACACACACACACACACAGACTACTCTTTCTCACAGAATGGAAGCTCTGTATCCTGCCCAGATATGTGCCCACGGTTAACTGAAAGGCTGACCTTATCGCAATGTTACAGCAGGGGCATGATGAGTTGGTGGGTGTGGAGAGGGGGGGGGGGGGGGTCAATGAAATGCAAGGATGCATCTTTCAGACAAATACAAATAATCTGTGAATGCAGTCTGCTTTTGTTCTAAAATAGGTTCATGTTGTGAATCCAACTGCTAATCAGATAGCAAAAGATAAAGAGAATGTACACATTTTCAAATGGTAGATAATCTCAGGTAAGTATCTGGTGGTGACATGGTAGTATGGTAACCTTTATGTGTGTGTGTAGTTGGGTAACTCTTTATTAGATTACAACATCAGGTTGTCATTTCACAGATTTGTACCAGCCTTTCTACCAGTTTTTCATATTTTCGATGCAGGATTCTCCCTAAGCCCTAGGTAAATGCGCTCTAAATCCAGGATCAGATTCCCCTTCAGCTGGAGGGGAACTGCTTCTGTCTGGAGCCGGTCCAATCCTATGGGTTTTCATGAAAGCGCCTGCGCTCGAATGTTCACATGATCTGCAGATTTGTCCATGCTCAAAATGGCTGCTTCCTTAGAGCATCGTCTTGTTGCCATAGAGAGAGACTTCTCCCACTTACAGCGAAACCCATCTGTTACCCTAAGAAAAAAAGGGAAAATGAATATCTTTTTTATAGGGGTGGAACCAGTAGAAAGGTTTACTTTCAATCAGTTCAGTTTATCCGTAAATATAACAGCAGACAGTTTGTCCTCGAGTGAACCTCACCCCAGAATGAACCGTCACCCTACAGTGAGTCAGCAAGCTTTGAAACCCGCATTGTAAACGCACCTCAAAAGAGTCTTGCATCATCATAAATGACAGCAGAATGGAAACGGTGCATCTGGTGTTGATAAAATCATGAGGGTGCTTTGAGACACATTTCAAATCATAGCGCTCAGAGAGATCTGGACCTGTGATGTATGACAGTGTTGTTAACAAAGGAATCGCTTCCTGCTCTGTGCCGCACCACCCAGTCTCATGCCACGCAGTCATCTGTTTCATCTGGCATTCCCCACTCAGTTGATGCAGAGGGGAGCAGCAGGCAAGCAAAAAAAAACTGCAATTGTAGGATTGTCTTAATCCACTCGGGTCTTCAGTCCCCACAGGAAGTCACGCTTTCTCAGCTCTGCTGGGCAATAACATTCAAATCAATGTTGACGTGGAAGGGTAACAGAACACAGGTCGCTGAAGCCAAAAACTCTCACAGCATAAATATCTGGCTAAGAATGTGCCATAATGGCCCTTCTGAAAAACACATCATCCATCAGGTATCTTTTATATTTTCCTATGTTTGCCATTATATCTCATATTTTCCTTGATGTTTTCTTAAAATAACAAGATATATTAAGTCGTTATATTCAACATAATATCTTGGAATAACAAGATACTAAGTTGTTTTTTTCAAGAGAAGATGTGAGATATTATCATGAAATTAAAATAGAGGAATCTAATAATATTTACTTATTTGTATTGAGGTTATTATTTGTTTAATCACATGGTTCAGAGCTTCCATACATCCATACTGCTTCCATACCAAGGACAATTAATGTGGCAACAAATGACTACAGCACTGACTGAGACCGGGAAAAAGAAAACTGCTATTTTCTACAGTTTCTTTACTGAGGTAAACAGACACAGGCGTATCTCTGTAGTGGTAATTTCCATGTTGTCAGTCATTGACATAAGACATTTACAAGTTTGTCAGTTGCGAAAACAAGCAGTTCTTTTTGACGTGCTGATTTGCCTCGTAGGATTCCATTGTATAGCTGTTTTTCGGTTGCCGGTTTAAGCGTCCTAACTCAATACTGGACCAACTTCAATTGTTAATTATCCTGTCTAAAAGTTTGGATCCAAAAAGATTTACAAATAGGGAGGAGTTTCCCTTTAAGCTTAGAAGTGGCATGAGCTCATCACCATTTTATTCTGTTTGGCACAATATCCGAATAGGTTTAGGTCTTACTTTTAAAAGACTTTAAAGCATAATAAAAGTATTGGATCAAATGCACTTTTTCATTCACATTTTACTCACATAATCTCATACATACACTCAAGCTCTACAACGGAATGCATTGTAGTGCATTTTATATACATTTTATCAGTTACATTTTTGCAAACTCCAAGCAGGCTTTCCTGTGTCTTCACTGAGGAGAGGCTTCCATCCGGCCACTCTGCAATAAAGCCCAGACTGGGGGAGTCTTATAGTGATGGTTGTCCTTCTGGAAGTTTCTCCCGTCTCTACACTGGATCTCGGGAGCTCAGCCAGAGTGACCATTGGGTTTTTGGTCACCTCTCTTTACCAAGGCTGTTCTCCCCCGATTGCTCAGTTTGGCCAGGCAGCCAGCTCTAGGAAGAGTCATAGTTGTTCCAAACTTTTTCCATTTGAGACCACTGTGCTCCTGTGAACCCAGAATTTTTTGTAGACTTTCCCAGATCTGTGCCGTGACACAATCCTGACTCTAAACCCTGCATGCAGTTCTTTTCGACTTCATGGCTTGGTTTGTTTCTGATATGCATTGTCAGCTGTGGGACCTTATATAGGTTATATCGGTGCGTGCCTTTTCAAATCATGTCCAATCAATTGAATTTACCACATAAGGACTCCAATCAAGATAAATGAGAGGCACCTGAGCTACATTTCAAGGGTCATAGCAAAGGTTCTGAATACTTATGTCAATGTTTTCATATGTTATATTTTTAATAATGTCTAAAATCCTCTTTTTGCTTTGTCATTATAGGATAGTAAGCGTAGACTGAGGGAAAAGATTAATTTAAAAGATGACTTGTAAATATCAGCCTTGTACTCATAATCAATTAGAACTCCAAAATCAATGTAAAATCAGTAGCTCATAATACATAAGGAGTCCACAGTGCAGTATTAAAATGCTGAACAGCATGATAGGATGATGTAGTGTATGAGAGAAGCTGTTCATTGCAGAAATGGCAGCAGCCCTCACAGCTGTGTTCTGACATTTGGGAGAGACCTGTGGGACTGGAGGAGCTGCCATCCACAACAGACCTTGTCATTTCTGCCTGTTCACTGACAACCGGGTGTGTGTGTGTGTGTTTCTATTGTGTGTGTGTGTGTGTGTGTGTGTGTGTGTGTGTGTGTGTGTGTGTATATATATTTACATGTGCAATCTTGTTTGGTAGTGTTTCTTTTTTATTTGTGTTTACATATGTGTGTGTGTGTGTGTGTTTGTGTGTGTACGTGTGCATGTCTTTGCTGCTGTGTTTGTTCTTTGGGTTTGGTCATGCTTGCAAGTGTCAGACTTGAGCCAATGCATCTTCCCCTGTTGGCCATTGTGAAGGGAGGAGACAGCATGTAATACACATATTTGACTTTGTTTGGTCACTGATGACACAGAGCCTCCCATTACTCAAGTTTTCTTCCTGTGTGTGTGTGAGTGTGTGTGTGTGTGTGTGTGTGTGTGTGTGTGAGTGTGTGTGTGTGTGTGTGTGTGTGTGTCTGTGCGCGCGCGCATGTGTGGCCCATGATTTTGCCAGTATGTATATGAGTTGATCATCTCACAAACAATGTTTCTTGTGAAAAAGTGGATAGTAAAATTCAAAAGTGTGATATGTCAGTCCTTTTCTGTGTGTGTGTGTGTGTTTGTGTGTATTTAGATGTGTGTTTGTTTGGGGGGGGGGGGGGGCTACATTGGTGTGTTTGTGTTGGAGTGTTGAGGCTGTGATGTGTGAAAATGTGGGTGGCCCTTCATGCCAGATGGACCAAGGGAAAACATGGGGCTCACCAATCTAATAACAAACAACGTCTGACTTCTTCAGCTGAGACAGTTGCAAGTTGGCAGAATAGCAGTAAAGCATGTCTTTTTCATGACTAAGAGACAAATGGCATTCGTAGATTATGATCGACATCTTTTGTCATGAATGTCTCATCCATGGTCTTTGGTACCAAACAAACAAGACCAACTATACACACAACATGATTAATATAAAAAAATTGTAAAGTTGTATCTAATAAAAATAAAATACTAAAAACGAAAAGCTCTCCATCCAAACAATAGCCATATTTATTTGATAAATATATTCAACTCATGATAACACACATACTGTATGTATACAATCAATGCCATTGATAAAACTCATAGACAGTCCTAACGTAGCCCTAAAGTCCTGCTGGCCTTTACCTCTGCACACATGACATATGAACCTGTGTTCACCTGTGAAATATGTGTGTATTTTAAGTGAGTGTTCGTCCATTACCACTTTATCACTCTGGAGTGGATGCAGTAGTTCACAGAGCACCAAGGAACTGTGGGTAATAGTGCCCGAGGGTAAGACAGAAAAAGAGAACAGAAGAGAATAAAACAAAAGTGAGCAGCAATGGCCGGCCTCTCTCTGCACCAGGTGTGTGGAGCCTGCCAGGGCAGCGTGCTCTGTGACAGGTATTTAGAGACGACGTTTGAAGCCGTGGCTTGGCTACCACGGGTCCTCGACCCTGCCGCTAACCAACTGAAGATTTAAAGCCGCGTCACCTTCTGGTTTCTGAGGCTGTCATTAGAGAGCTTGGCTAACGGGACACGGTCGGCGAAGGGAGAAAAGGGGTCACCAGTGGACACGTAACCCCACCTTTAAACAGTCAGGCTTGCAGAAACGTGAGGGTAAAATTCTGCTGAGGAAAGCTTTCTTTCTTTTTTTTCTGCACTGATGGTGCTGACATTTGATTTAAAAAAAAAAAAACAGCATCATAAGCTCCAGCCTGAATGGATGACAATTGTTAATAATAAAAATAATGTCATGATGTGTCATGGATGTTCACAATCTAAGCAAACGACTGAACCTTCGGTTATGCTTTTATCCAAAGCAACATTTACCCTCCATGTCCATTTCAGACGACATGCTATTGCTGCCACCAGGCGTAACTATAGGGGGTGCAGCAGGTGCGGCTGCACCGGGGCCCGTGGGGTGTCAGGGCCCCGGGCCCAAAGATTTACATGCGTCGCCCGACGGGTCCCCCCTTTCCAAGTACACCAACAGACGTCGCTCGACGAGCCCAACCTTAGTATAGCGTCACATTTTTCTTGGATATGCTTATGTTCAAATACGCGCTGTTCATAACAAGGCAGTAGTGTAAAATGCTATATATACACTTGAAAAGGCAAACTTATCTCAGTCATGATTGTTATTATTTTTTGGGGGAAAAGTAGCAATTTATAACAAAATCATATGCTTATCCTACATACAGTACACTATAGAAACTATCAAAAACTATTCAATGAAATTAATAAGTTCTTATTTTCTTTGGTATTTTTGTGATTAGCAATGATGATTGCTGGGTAATATGTATGTTGTTGTCCAATGTCAAGTCTCTATTTGATCATGTGACAATACAATACGCTATAGTTAAACCGTCAACTAGTCGCGAGCCCACGGAGTCAGCAGGGATCAGCATCGCTGCTTCTGCCCTCAGTGGTGTGTCAGCAACCATGCAACAGGTAACTTACGACTATTGTGATAGATATACATTTCAAGACAAGTTATAGCCTACATACATTATGGTAGGGCAGGATTACTAGGCTACAAGTTGGGTAAATAGTGGTTGCTATTATTATTACTTTCTAACTATTTTCATGGTAAGAAATGTTCCTGCTGAGAGTCAAACAAGACTTAGTTCATTGTGTACACACCCATCACTTCTGAAAAAAGTAAGGTTGATTAATTAAACACTATTTATATCGATAACAAACACCTTTGATTAGCATTTTTTTTAGACGCGGTTGCGGAAGTATGGAACGCTACGATTTTATTTATTTATTTTTTTTGCGTTCACTAGGGGGGCCCGTCATAATATCTTGCACCTGGGCCCGTCGTCACTACGTTACGCCACTGGCTGCCACCCACTGTTTTGGGAGGTGTGTGTGGGGGGGTGGGGGGAGTGACTTGGGAGACTGGGACAACTTGGGAGACTCGGACTGGGAGATCATTCCACAGGCCTCACAAAAGAGAATTAATGTTTGTACAAAGCCTCTGTGGAAAGCCACCCATTTCTCTTAGGTGAAAAGCTCCTAAAAAGTCCTCCTCTCCGTGTAAGCACAGCACAGACCTGTGTATTGTTTGGATATAGTTTAGACAAAAAAGTATGTAATAGACTGACTCAGTACGGCAGAAACAAAGAAAAATCTAAAAGAGTGAAAAAAAAACTTGTCAAGACTTAACCCTGTGAATACTCTGCCCATAATTCTGAGTAACATGTGTCTCGTATGATTGCCAAATTCTAAAATGACTACAGTCCTTTCTCTTCTACATAGACAAAATGATAAGAGATGAAGAAACAAAAACTACACAGACATGGAGTGCCCCATCACCACAGACAGGGGCGATGACTGATTTTTTGTGTCAAAACTGCTACAAAGCCCAGCAGTGATCAACAACTGCTATTGCTCACACATCGAGCTGTCCTGCATGGTCTCTGAGTCAGAGAAGGGTAATCAGTCGAGCCCATCCAGGAATGCTTAGGAGTGTTCAGACTCTGAACCCCCGCTTTCATCAACACATGCACAGAAGGGGGGGTTATATTAAAAAAAAGTCACATATCAAAACTGACACCAGATCACAGCACCTTCAGCAGATATGAACGCAACCCTGTCATGCAATACTAGCTAGCAATTTCTCAAACTTAAAAACTAGTATGCATGCTAAATGCCAGTGGTGCAGTGATACTCGCTGTTTATTGCCAAATGCCCAGTAAAGTTTTCAGGAAATGAGGCCATGGGAGCTGATCATTCCACCCTTGCCCTGCTGCTAAGAGGGTTTGATGGTTCTAATGGTCATTCTGAGGGTGGAGTGGTATGGAGGTGAGGTAACTGGCTACTGGCTAAACATCTGTGGGAGAGAGAAGAACATGAGCAAGATGGGTGGTTCCTCTGTAATCATAATCGAGACAGAGTCTAATTCTAATAATGCACATGATACTTACAATGTACACACAAGTATGTCAAAAACCACTCGTGAGATTCACCATGCGTTTTGGTTCCGTTCAAATTCTATTTGAAACCATCCCCTTGGTTCTGAAACAGCTTCATGAAGGTCTAAAATGAGTGGAGTGCCAAAGGCCTTAAGACTCTGACATCATCTCATTAACAATTTAATGAGGAACCTGTTCACACACTACAAGGATTAAGTCCCCCACGGTGAACAGCCAAGCTCTTGAGTTTTAAGGTCAAGGTAGAAATTATAAAAATGTGTCAGTAACTGTTACATTTTTTAAAAAGGAGACAAAAATACAAGCCTCTGAAATGACTCAAGTCTTTACCCACCCTGTCTGTGCGTCTGTGCTCGTTGACTTCATTTCCCGTACACACAGTGGGTTCCTATGACACGGGAAGCTGCAGGGTGCTGTCTTGACATGACATGAGGTGTTTCAAGAGGGGGCCTCTATGTCAGACTGAGATCACTGTCTCACACCGGGGGAACAACAGCAGCAGCACTGGACTGGTCAACATGGGAACAAGTGCACATTGATAAAAGTAAATTTTAATTGGACCTGGGTGAAAATGGTAAACACGACATGATTTGTCAATCATTTTGGTTGAAAAGGGGAAGGGTAGAAGGTTTTTTTTGTTGTTGTTAGAATATACACACACAGACACACACCCGCACACACACACACTTATAGAGAGGAGGCAGTGTGTTACTTAATTATAATTCACTTTGGACAACAAAACAAAGCTCATAGTTCATCTCAAAGTTTGTGTCTGCCTGATCAAATTTACATTTACATTAGTCAAAATTATAAGATTAAGGGCTAGGCCTAGCAAGGTGAGGAAACACATAAACAGACCCATTCATTATTATGTTTGCCAGAAGCGTCACTCAACAAATATATGGCTTATGTAAATCTTCTTGACAACTTTTGGCTATAAGATGCTTCACTTGGTGGCAAAACTGTTCTCTGTACAGTTTAAAAAAATATGTACATCCATAGGTAGGCTTATACTGTAAGACTCAGCAACTGTGTTTGTATGACTATTCAAAAATGTGTCACACACAGTTACACATCTTACAAGTCCCCAAATGTGGAAATCTTGTGACATGACCGGAAGGAAATGGGGTTGGTAAGGCCCACTGATCACGAGCACGGTTGCCAAACCAAAAGACTCTTCTCTAGTTCTACCCATCACATCTGGTTGATGAGAGGCAACCTCCTGAGAGCAGAATTCCCATTTGGTGACTTGGAGTCAAGGGTTGGGTACTTGTTGTCTAGTGTCCCCCTAAGATTGATGCTGATACCAGGTCTTTGTCTCGGAAACAGAATCATCCTCTTGAATGCTAAGCTCACTTCCCGTTTATCTTGAAGCACATGTCAGTTTGTTGCTGGTGAGATTGAATGTGTTGTCTTTAAAGGGAGGGGCACTGGAAGAAGAGAGAGAGAGAGAGAGAGAGAAAGAGAGAAAGAGAGAGATTTACAATAGCTTTACCATTAGACTGTACAAGTCTGAGGTAGCATTAATGATGAAAATATGTCACTCTTTGGCACAGGGGTAAAGCATTCCAGAGCATCCCTATGAGAGAGAGAGAGGGAGAGAGAGAGAGTAAGAGAGAGAGAGAGTGAGAGATAGAGAAAGAGATTGTATGTATGCGTACATGTACAGTCACCCAGATGTCTGATTCCAGTCATTAATTCCTGTGGCTTCCCTCCCTACCACTACTCCAACTGGGCTGATCCCCAGCGAGTCAATTGTGACATCATAAGCCGGCGCCCACGTCAGCCAGCCTCTCCCAGTGTTTTGGGCAGTGGAGTTCTTGGAAATAACGCACAGAAAGGTTCTACACTCCCCCACCCCCCTGCCCTAACCACATGCTGTTATAGACAACAGAATCACATTTGTCCACAGAGGAAACCAACCAAATAATTCAGTCCAGTTCAGTGTGTTGCATATAATTGTCTTTTTAAAAGTGTGCTCTCTGTCACTCTCTCTCTCTCTCTTTCTCTCTGACACACATGCACTTTCTCTCCTGTGCTCTCTCTCTCTGTAGCTTTCTCTCTCACACACACACATACACACTTAGGGATAATTAATTCTAAGTACCTCTTGTGAAAGTGTCCAATATGGTATTTCAAAGAATCCATCACGGTTGTGATTACTTACATCATCCCCTCTACGGTACAAACCATTTAACCAAATGTTTGTAAAAACCTGACAGCCTGTGTATAATGATTGATACTCTCATTGGTGTTAGTGATGTTTTTACCACTTTGCCAATACATTCACGTCACATTCATGCATCAATTGCTCTCCCACCTGTTGCTATGTACGTTGCTATGAAACCTGCAGCCTGTAATGGATTGCAGTTATTGTATACGGATGCAGTTATTTATCTGCTCATTGCGCGTCAGCTGTGAATTATTATTGGAAACTGGCAGCTTCCAAAAGAACAGGATATAGCTGCAGTAGCAGGCCCAGAAAACAATTCTGTTCGAGAAATACATCAGGGCAGACATGCTTGAGGGACTTTATTTTCATTCATTTTTTCAAAGCATTTGAAGTGCAATAGATGTTTTTCATCCATGAGCCGACATATATTCTTTAAATGATTTTGGGTGATGTTGATTGTAGTTCATTAGGGAGGCAGCAGTTTGACACAGTTTGATGTACTGGTGTATTGCTTATGGAACAGTTCAAGCCAAGTAAGAGATTCTATGAACACAGATATTTGAACAACTAAACTGCGTCTATATGACCCATGGCCACAAGAATAACTGGTTAAGTGATGGTTAGCTAGCTAGCACTGGCCCACAAAGTAGAGACAGTTGTCCTTGAAAAACTGAGTACTGTTTCAGTAATGCAGTACTGTTGCAAGGACACTGTAGGACAGTAGAAGTACTGTATATGTGTGTGTGTGCGTGTGTGTGTGTGTGTGCCTGCTTGCGAGTGTGTGTGTGCCATGTCGCTGTGTTTAGTGCATGTACAGCAGAATATGGTGTATCCTTGCAAACACTTACCACCTCAGTGACAGCTCATTCTAAGTCGTTATACACTAATTACTAACAGCAGTAGTGAGTGGATTTCTGAGTAGGAACTTCACCCAACCCAAGTTTTTACATGACTGTTAGCTGCTTCATATGGCGACTGGCATATGTGGCTTGCAGAAGTTTACAGCCCATCTGAGTAATGTTATAACCTATGGTGCTGACATACACACCATGTATGACAATAGCTTCATAAATGTGTACCAGCTGAATGGATAGTTGGATAATGCAGCTTCTTATTCTATACACTGGGATAGTTAATGTATACAGTGTCATATCAGTTAATGACACCCAGTTCAAAATTATGTTTTTAATTCATCTTACCCTGTTCCCCTTTTTGTCACATGCCAATTGTCTTTTCTGTCTAACTGAATCCCATTCACTCAGAGGAACGCCAACTAAGAAATGTCTACTGCGTGCAAAATAATCCAATTATGTCGGACTGTAATCAAGCACACCCAGCTTAGCTCCTCTTTCCTCTTCTTTTGGCACTGGACAAACTTTTGGTAATAATATCCTTCTATTTGCCTGACAATTACAGTTTCTTCTTAATGTGGTGTGTGTGTGCGTTTGTGTGTGTGTTTGAACTCTCTCTGTTTTGACTCAGCAGTTGATGGGTGTAACATATTGTGTCACAACACGATGCCCTGTCCTGAGTGTGTGCCGGGCTGTTTCACTAACAGAGCTCAAGCCTGAAACAGAGCTTATTTCTAAGGAGAGCAAGGTGAATGGTCAAAAATGGATCACGCTTGATACCAGAGACCTGTCCCTGTATACTGCCCATGGCCCTCTCCCTTAAGAGCTCCTGGCAAGACCAGAAGACTACCTTTCATAGTTGGAGGTGATTTGCACAAGAGGTTTATTCCAAGGCTTTTCTAAATGCCAGTATTGTTTAGTCTTGTTCTCATGTTTTACAGGCTCTTGATATCAATGGGTCTGCATTGGGTAACATTCAGTTTTTTTTCTCCTCAAACATAACCATTGAGAATGGCTAAGCTTTTAAAGTCTTGTTTAGTTACAGAATAATGTGAAAATACAAATTTTACAAAAAACAAAAGACTGTATTCTTATCTACCTAAAACAGTTTTGTTTTGATTCAGGGACTTAAATGCCAGCATGAGTCATTAGAGAATAGAGGCATCCCGGAAGCTTCAGGCTGAAAGTAGGACTAAGATGTACATCAGTGGCATGTCTAAATATTTTTAAGTTTCAGTCTTGCTTTGACACAGACCCTTGTCCACACTCCTATTACCTCATCCTCACTTTCTTCCCTTACACAATGTCTTACATGCCCCATGCTATTACTACCATCATGATACTTTGAATGCTTTTGGTGAATGTAGCTATATACACACTCAATGGTTTTTGGATGTGTGTAGGATTAGCTTGTGTGGGATGAAATGTTGACAAACACCTTTTCTCTGTGTGTGTGTGTGTGTGTGTGTGTGTGTGTGTGTGTGTGTGTGTGTGTGTGTGTGTGTGTGTGTGTGTTATGAATTAGTGTGCTTGCATGTGTGTGCAGATTTAAAAAAGAGAAAGCCAATCTGCCATCTTTACAGCTTTTGCCTTGCGTCAAATTCACAGTCACAGGGTGTGCCCGTTTGGCCAATAAACTGCATGCCAACAGAAACAAGCTGTTTATTTGCTCTCTTGGGGAGTGGGAATTACATTGCAATTGTGAACACATTGTCGCTCCCATTTGTTAATAGGGTTCTGTTTTTGGTCTGGACTTCATACTCATATATATATATATAGAAAAGAAAACATGGCAAGTTATTAATATCTATTAAATATTTGAACTGAAAGCAACTGTAGAGAAGAGCTAGCTAGATAGCTATTCCTGTTAAGGTATTTCTTAGAATTTAGAAACCGAATCAGAAAACAATTGAAAGTTCCACTGTAATCTTTGTAAGTGCATCCTCAGTTCGTTTAAAAATGCCTCAGGCTTTGCAGTGAGTCTTCTGTCCATGACTATTACTGTTCTTTTCCAAAAAGGTATACATCACACCAAGCTATGTTTGTGTGTGTGTGTGTGTGTGTGTATGTGTGTGTATGCATCTATGTGCTCACAAGCACACACCTACAGACTAAATGAAATATGAACACAGGGTATTCGTGGAATGTCAAAACCTCGGGTCAGATGTCGTCTCTGATTCTGCTTCTGTGGACAAGGTGCAAATCCTAGTCCTAATCCTAGTCCTAATCCTAGTCCTGGGGCTGCAGTGCTGGGCTCGACCTAGGTCAGGGGCAGACAACAGGGTTATCTGGGGTCACTGTCACTTAATCACTCTCCTGAGCAATACTTCGTCGGGGAGGTAATCACCCTTTCCTGGGAAATGGGCAGAGGTGTGTGTGGACAGCTTGGGCCTGTGTCAGAGAGGTTTCAGTGAAAAAAGAGGAGGCAGATGAACTGTTAAGAGAAGGAGGCTGACATATGACATCATTGTTTTAGGCCCAGTATGTAAGGGATCATGTACAGTCTGCTGGTCAGTATCGGAAAATAAATCCCGAATGGATGAACAGTTTAATTGTTTTGTCCTTAAGTGATGTATACTAGGTACTGTACATGATCCTGCTTATTATATGGTTACTTGGCAAAACGATAAAAGACATTCCTCCAAAATACCTGTTTTTAATGATTTAGTTTGATAGTTCATCAGGTGTTGCGTAGCAACCTATTACTTGCTGACTTCAAGTTACAATGAATTTCAGATGTGTTAAGTGAACGGACTTCTTGTGGAATGAAATGAAAGATTTGAATTAGAAGAACAAAACTCAGTAGTAGAGGTCATTCATTTTTTTGCAGCGGTCAATATTAAGGAATATCAGACCTCCAAAATGTTGTGGTGGCCCATTCAAATCAATGGACCTTTTTCGTAACATTCTGAGGAGCCGTATAATAACAGGCTAATAGGCGTGTCTAATGACACTGTGGTTTTGTCCTGTGGATAGAGGTTAATTGTAGCAGTCAAAGCCCCACAAAGCTCTTAAAGTGTAGAAGAAGTGGATGTATGTGAGCCTATGGTTTTTTTTAAGGATAAGGAGTAATAGGAGAATAGGGATTTGTCTCTGAGGATTTCGGTCTGGTCTTACCTTGCCCACCCGCACAATGACCTCTTAATGGTCTGCTAATCACTTTACAACCAAAGTGACACAAAACAAGCACGCTTCTTCACAGTTGACTGGGTAATGAGATGGATCCAACTGGACCAATGTCATTAGCCCTGATACAGCCGCCATCCCAAATCACTGACGCACTGGGGCTAAACAAGAAGCTGTTGCGTCTGCAGAGACTGTAGTAATTTAAAACTGTGTCGAAGGATGTTTTGTTTTTTCACTCTGGTGACAGTGGATGTGTTGTGCTTACATGGGTTGCCAAATGTAAATGTACATGTAATACGACTTTTGGGAAATAACTTGGTTATGTACTGTTTTTGTGTGTGTGTTTCAGTTATGCTGTTTGAAGGATGTGGTGAGCAGTGAACAGTGTGTGTGTGTGTGTTTGTGTGTGCACACGTCCGATGTATAACATCCTTCCAGGCCACATGATGAATGACAAAGCTGCATGGTCAAGCATCCTAGTTTTTGAAACAAGTATGTTATGCACCATAAATCATTACCACAACTTTAAACTGATACTGCCTGGGGAAAACACACTACAGATTCTCAAAAATGAGACATTAAAACTATCAATAACACATCCCCTTACAATGAGGTACCTGTATAACGATGTCCCTACAGCTCAACAGGTAGAGCAAGGTGCTAACACCACCAAGGTCACATGTTTAAAAACCAGGAAGTACACATACTGATAAAAATACATAGCTGCACAATAGCAAAAAATGGATAAATGCATGACTATCATGAACACTAAATTCAACAATGTTTATCCCCTCGCCATTTTTTTTCACCAAAATAATTTGAAAGAGAAGTCCAAAAACAATAAATCCGGTTAGACACAGCGGGTGAACTTCAGATAATGTGGGATTTATGCAACCTAACTGCAAAGAAACGAGCACTTTAACTTCCTGTGAGTTCCTGCTAGAGGAACAGAAGTTCTGCTAACCCTCAGTTACAATCCTGAATGGCTTGAAGCCTTTACACGCAGTTAAAACCATGACAACAAGAGAGAAATGTGCGCAAATGATGATCTGAGAGGTTCTCATATTTTCCACCATGGCCCATTCATGGCAGTCCCTGAGCAAAATTAGTTCAGTTTGTTGTTACTCTATCAAACAAACAGTTGTGTTGCTCGGAACGAGCAGGACCATGGCAATTCATCCTGGCCCATCCTACTTTCAGTGGACAATGAAAGATGTCTACTGAAAGACCACTACTGCATTCTGTTAAGTCTTCCAATAGACGTTCTTCGTCCACCTCCTCCACCAGCTCATCATTACAATTATCCTCCTCATCATCTTCATCCTCGCACCTAAAGGTCTGCAGTTAACCATGTAATGAGCCAATTCCAAAACACGCAGATCAGTTTACGATCAGCCACTGAACCTTGACCCCCTAGTGCTAAGAGGCATTCCACCACAAAGTGTTTGGATCCAGGGCTTATGAATGCTTTAATGTGTGCAGTCAGGAATCTCATTAGACTTCCTTCGCCCTATACTCTCGCAATAAAGCCGACGCAGACACTGCATGGCCTTGGTGTTTCAGTATTTGGAAACACAACCATATACTCTGTGATTAAACAAAAAAGCCCAACTTTTCTTTTTACTGTTTGACTTTTCAGGGCAATTATCTATCAAGAAAATGCATCCAAGGTAGTGAACATGATTGTGGTGTACTGCTGACGGTGAAGTGAAAGACCACATCTGCGCGTGGGTGGCAAACGATGATAATGCTGATGAGATGCTCTGTAGCTTGACTTTCGTCTAGCCTGTAGCTGTCCAGATGACTGATGGGAAAAAAAAGAAATACTAAAAGCACCACACTAAAGTCGAAGAGGAAGCGCATGCTCACCCAAATGAACAACAGACATAGTGAAGTTATGACAGTTGTGTACATACGTATGAAAAATACTATAAATGTATCTAAATAGCCAGACTTTTACCTGGAAGCCTGGTCTTGCCTATTTGTCCTTTTTGTCGTGTGTTGATGTTTTGTCCTGACCTGTTCTCATTCTTGTATTTTCATTACCTGTCTGGCACAATGTAATCTGTAATCTATGGCTACAGTGTACTACACACTACACAGTCAGTCCTTTTCAGCTCATAGGTGACATAAACCCAGTTTTAAACTCTAGTTCTTAGCTCCCTCTGTATAATCATTTTATCTAGGTGCCAGAATGGAAGATTATGGGGCATGGTGGGAAAGTCAACTCTTCCCCAGTCTGGGGTCAAATGCAGGACTCCACTCTCCTCTGGAGCCCCAGGGGCTAATGAGGATGTCTGGGGGAGCGGGTTTCAGGACTCAGCCTCCTGAGCCGTGTTCACTGGGGCAGACGACCCATCCCAAATCTCAACCCAAACTTGTCATAATAATTCTGATCTCATGAGCCCAGGAAAGTCCTTCTATGAAGTTTGTCGCATGGAAAACAGGATGTGAGTTTGTAAAACATCTACAGAGACGTTCAAGTAATCAGTGATTACAAGTGGAAGGATGTTTCAAAAGTCCTCATTTGAGGTGAAAGGCCTGAATATTGAACAATGGCAAAATATATTGAATGAAACAGGTGTTGTATGAAACTAAACATTGAATGATGCAGAAGGGTTAAAGTTGGATCTAATATTCTTCTTTAAATAAATATTCTGGCCCTGGCCATACTGTATGTTTTTACTTTACTTAACACAAAATGCCATCCTTCCAGTGTACCTAAACTGTGCCTCTGCTTGATGGATTCTTTCGTGACCTTTCTGCCACGACGAGGAGGATTCTTCCTGCCAGTTAAACAACTCGTCTTCCCTTTCATGAGTTTTAATTGGCTTTGTTGGCCCCTAAGATGTCCGACTGTATTAGCCGTCAGGCTACTGACTCGCAGCACCCCGTGCCTCTGTTTCACACTGGGAGGAGTGGAGGTATGTGAGTAAAGCAGCAGGCTGGCCATAAAAAAATGGCAGTGTGGATTTCTGAGCGATACGAGTGTGGCGACGAGTCTTCCTGTTGGTACTCTTTGAACTGGCTGTGCGGGAGGCTCCACACAGCCACCTTGCATTAGCCTCCTGCCAGAGCATGTGATACGCAGCCGCTGCATTGAGTGGGCCATGTACTTCCTAAAGGACTCTCCAACTCATCCTAAAGGGTCATAGAAAAGGGCCACCCTTACCAGGGAGCAATGGAATATCCAATATAAAGGGTTAATATCTCACTAAAACAAAGAACCCAATCAGGAAATTTCACATGTATTCTGATCTGTAGTTTTTATTTTTTGCACAAGTGCCTTCATTTTGGCAATCATTCCCCTAATGCAAAACAATACCAGAGCGATTAAATAACAGTCGACAATTAGGAAACAGAGCCGCTAGAATATACCGGGTCAAGGAGTCAGGAGATTGGATATCCAATTTTACAAGGTAATTCACATGGCACAAAACACAGAAAGCACAAAAATACTAATTAATCTTAAAGAGGCCGATTCACTCCACTAATCACAACTAATCAGTATCCGTTAGGCCTAAACATCTGAAGCAATGGACCAAATTACCAAGGCAGAATTGAATTATTACATTTCCCAATTTTTGTGCAGTTCTATGTGAGTACAGTTATACCTCAATGAGGCTAAGAGGCTCCTTACTGTTTTCACAAAGAGACAGAATCTAGGGATAACCTAGGGATTCAACACGTGTCCTTGAGGGCTTTAACTGACTCCATGAGTGTATTATTGCCTCTGTGGGGGAGAGCCCAGTCTGGGGGTTAAGGTTTAATGCCGAGACCATGAGCCCTGATAAATGCACCTTTTATATTTCACACAGACTGTCTCAATTGAGGGCTCAGCTGGGGTCGAGGAACTGCATTTTAATGATGTATTAGAATCCTGTGTTAAAACTTGACTTAATGGTCTTACTTCAAAAGGAATAAATAGCCTCCACTCCAGTACACAACCAGTGTGGTGATGATAAAGTTTCTGAATCCTTGCCCATTCCTGTAAAAAAAAGCCTAGTTATGAAAGAGCATGACAAGAAGGTCCATTTTAGCACTAGACAAAACTTTAGTAAAGTCAATTAAGAATGACACACTACAAAAAATATCAAAAGCAAGCGACTTTGTCAGTGCTTTCTGCAAGCCGTGTGTGTGTGTGTTTATGTGTGTGTGTGTGTGTGTGTGTGTGTGTGTGTGTGTGTGTGTGAGAGAGACCGCGAGAGAGAGATAGATACGTGTCAAAAGAGACAGAATAGGAGTATATATTTGCTTTCACATTTAATGCAATGTGAAGATTTTCCCCTGCTTCTTTTGGGGGTGTTGTTGAAACAGCCAAGTGACATGCTCTTCTGAGCTCTTGTACTTGAGTATTAGCAGGATTGTGTATAGCTCTGGCAGTCTACATCAGTGTCCTCATAGTCTTCCCATAAACAGCTCCCAGATGCTGTGTGGGAATGAAGGATGTGAAGATAGATAACACATTGAGTATAGACCACTGACATTCTACAGAGTTCCTGATGATCAGATCCTAAATAGTATAGACTGAGAATCCATCAGAACTATGGTGAAAGGACTTGATTACTTAAAGCATGCAGTTTTTTTTTCTCAGCTTCCCTTCTCTCCCTCTGCCTCTCCCTCACTCTCTTTATGAGAGGAGAAGCAATGTTTCAGAGAGATTTTTGAATTATGCATCTATTCCCCTGATGACAGAGCACACACGCACATTTCCACAAACACACTGTAAATCAACATCCCTTTTCATATGGAAAATCGTTAATGACTGCTTATGACGTGCTGTTGTCGCCATCATGGTTTGTGTATGTGGAGAACCCCTCCCTCTGGAGACACTCTGGTGTCTCCAGTGGAATGTATAGAAGGACAGTGGGGAGTCTCACAGAGTCAGCCATTGATGAACCTGAGAGTTCTTAGCATTATAAGATTTCTATAGTAACAAAGTAACAGAAAAACTCTAAATGAAAGACCTGTGAAAGAACATTCACCAGAGAACGAGCTGTGCAATTATATGGGGTATGTCATAAACCAGTGGATTATTGTATTGCATAGAACCCCTAACTAAATTATTCTTTGAGGTTAGTTTGCTTAATGGGTGGTGGTCTGTACGAAAGGTGCAGGATTTGCTTGGGATGATGGACAGAATATGGTGCCAAATTTCATTAGATTAGTCAATAATCTAGGACAAATGTATTATATATGGTGATATATAAACATGTCAATTTGTCATTGTTTTGTTCCTACATCATCATCATTTTGAGACCTCTTGGTTCTTCTGAAATTACAATTTGAACACAACGGTAAGGGCAACAACAGCACAGTTCATAAAAGCTTACTAGCATGCTAACTTGTGTCTTTTGGTGATATGGTTGGCAATGTTGTGCTGTGAAAGCTTTTCTTAATTTTTTGCAGTATGCCGGACCACAGAACTACATAGTGAATAGCCTGGGCTAGTGGGAACAACAAGTGTTTATCTTTCCTTCACGTCACCATATTGTAACATTCTGGTTCTCTCTCTTGAAGTGACGACAGCATATCTTCTCTTTTTAGCCTCAAGGCATTTATTTTGAAGCACACATCCACAGGAAAAAACACACATACTGGGAGAAACATGAGTGCAGGGCATACTTCACAGTGACGATGACATTGACGGGTAGACAGGTAATGTTAAACTAGCACAAGAGACTAGCACTCATGTTAAACAGCATAGCACACAGTGAAATGATAAACAGTCACACACGCTAACATCAGACACAAAAAGAAGACATGAGCTGCATTATTCTAGAACATTACAAACTGGTGGAACAATCAGTATCTCACCCGCATGGCATGCTAGGAACTACCAACAGTCTCTCGCTCCACAACACACCAGAAGTTTTTCTACCCCAACACGCTACAATATATGAACAAAATAAATCTGAAAATGATACAGAAAGAAGTTGTCTTAAAAACATACTTCAAAGAGTGGCAATTGGTGGCATAGTGTCAACACAATATCATTCTGTAGTCTTAATGGGATATTTTGATTTCTTACCTCAGATTCAGTTGCTCATTTAAAAAAAAAAAAAAACTTGGCTCAATTTCAGTCTGTATCAATCAGTTTTTCTTTAGTTGCCAATAAGTAATAATACATTGTGCACATACATGTATGCTGGGTAGCACTGTTCCATTAGAGTTTAGGTATAACCAAATAAAACAGAATAAGGGCTACAGTTTACATTGTATGTCTTGGCTTCAATGTATTCAGTTGTGGTTCGCTCTGGGAGGCAGTGCTTAAGCTAATGACATTATTTGGTTGCAAATGTACTTGCATAGTAATCTTTGGTTTGTCTTGTTAATTTTATGTACACTTAAGGCTAATGCATAAATAGCAAGCCTAACTTCATCATCAAGTAATCAAGCACCATTGGTATATTCCTAGTAGGACCGATCGGACATCCACACTTGGTAGCGGCCCTCAAATCACTTTCTTGTGGTGCGCTATTATAAGTAGAAATACAAAGTAGACCGTTTGGCAAAGATTACAATAGGACAGCCATCGTTTATCTGTCACAATATTACAAGTCAGGCACTCAAATGGTGGATGCCCTAGTTAACTCTTACTTCATGCTGCTATGGCCTCCACTTGCCATCCCCATTCAAGATCTCAGCTCTTTGTCTTTTATTGCTGCAGGCCGTTGGTGAGTGGTGAGCCAGTCAGACCATAAATTATTCCATTTTAGTGACTTGTTATCACTTTGCATTTTATTAGGAATGCAGTGAACTATCTTTCCCCAGTTGTGTCCTGTTTTCTTGTAATAAATGAATAAGGGGGAAATGGCTCCGGTACCTTTATTCTGCTCTAATTCTTAAACTGTCTCTCACATTGTTCATTGGACATAGACCCCTGGAAACCGAAGGTCCCTGGATAATCTTGAAGAATTTGAGTTGCAGTTAGAAATGTTCTGTAAAACCCAATGAATAACTATTACTAATTAGGTTATCATTTTTTTATTTTTTTATATGCAGTCCTAGACCAAACTGCTTTCTCATTATGAAGTTGTGTCCTGTAAAATTAGGCCTTGTTAGTTTAACATGTGAGTTTGTACATCTTTTCATCTTCTATAAGCAGTTTAGCAACATCTATAAAGTATCTCCAACATTCTTTCCTGTCTTATTGTGTAAACTATTCAGATTATTTGCATATAACTATTCTGAACATATCTTGTGTAACACACAAGCTGTATGTTCTTAAACATCTGCCTGGACATGTCCAAAAACCTGTTACAGATGTTTGTCATAAGTATGCTTTCTCAAGATGACCCTCATTTTTGCATTTTGCCAGCAATCTGATCGGTCTCATCAATATTCTGACACTGATATTTGTGTGAACAAAACTCAACCTAATCTCTCCTTCATGGTCTATCGCAATTGAGATGTTGTGTGTTTGTGTACCTGTGATTCACAGCCATTTCCTGACTAGCATGCAGTCTTCTAATTCAATAGACACCTGGTTTGGGTCTTCAAGGCTGCTATCATTTCTGGCCCCTATTAATTATGTTTATGTTGTTCAGACGAGGAGGAAATGAGTACCCGCTCAGGACCGACAAAAGTCCCCATATTTCCTCTGACTTTGCCAATTGGTACATGCCACATGCTCCAGTTTATACAAAATTAACAATTTGCTTACAATTTGATTTGCAGGAATAATGTAATGCCACCTTAGAAACTTCGGTATAGTTATAACAATGGTTTCAAAGTCTTAAAACTGTATTTTGAAGCAATGTCTGCAAACTGTATGATCACCTTGATGTGGTACCCCATTCAGTACCAACTACAAGAATGGCTGTCTTTGAATGTTCTCACACTGCACTGAAAGGCTTTTGGTTCGGTCAAGGGAGCCCCGGATTTTTGCCCCAGGATGAGTTTGAGACTGGTTTAATATCTTCACAGAGAAAATATGTTAGGCTTGGAGTCAAATCCCTGAAACCCCTGGATTCAGTTGGGGGTGGTCACAATGATGACCCATGACTTCAGGGGATCATTTTTAAAAGTTGGGTCAGATTATTGGATGGCAAGACCACTTTCCTACATGTTCTGGTTATTGCATCTGGACCCGCTTCAGAGTAGCAGAAAAAACTTTTTTTTTTGGTTTGTTTTCTTTTTAAGACGGCGCTTAGCAATAATGTTCTGGCAGAACATTTCCCATTGTAATATAATGCAGTGAAATGCAATCATAATATACCTTTCTCCCTCTTGTGTTATATAACGCAGTTAAATGCAATCATGATAACCTTTATCCCTCTTGTGTTTTCAGTGGGTGCTTTATCATAATATACCTTTCGCCCTCTTGTGTTTTCAGTGGGTGCTTTCTCAGAATGCCATGTAATTGTTTTCTTTCTTATCTTTCTACCTCCCAACTACTGGGTCATTTAATAAGAGTCATGTTTCAGCAATAAAACAAACAAACAAACAAATACAAAAAACATCCTAAAGAGTGCCATGCTAACCCTAACACTGCGAAAGAATACTCTTATTGTCTTATTGTACATATAATCTCATTGTAATACAACACACACCAACATGTTTTGAATGGATCACTTTAGAAAGCCACCTTCATGTAGGGTTAACTACGGTTTCAAAGTGAAGCATTCTGGCACTACATCTCACTCTGAAATAGCCACAATAAAGTCATAACCATTCGCTAATTAGCTAGATAATAGATTGTGTGATAAAGCCCGAACCCTGTGTATAAGAATCCCTTAAGGCTATCATTGAGTTATCTCTGTAAATATCTGCATGTTTGAAATGTAGTCACAACCTTGTGGACAACAGTGCTGCCACAAACTAGTGGGGCATGAACCACCTCTTCTTTTTGAAGAGCAGAAACACCACTGGTTAATCAAATTAATAAAATGTGTTATAAAAAGTAAAAGAGGTTACATTAAATTAAATATGCCAGTGCTCTAATACACTGAAATGATTGCCAGTTATAACTACTTTTGAGTACTTTTATAACTATATACTTAACAACTTCATAGAAAATGGCTGAACCATCTTTATCAGACACAGAATCTTTCTAAAGGCAGAGTGAAGGTAACAGCTGCAATTTCCATTAAATGAAATCCTGAAATCTCAAAGTTCAGATAAGTGGGTTATTGCTGTAGCGGGTCTTGGCTTGTGTCTGAGGGAAGCAAGGAGGATCTGGTGGGTGTAAAGCGACAGGATTGCCACAGAGAGGGTTCAGCCCCCTGTCGTTACCTATGTGCCTACAACCATTTCCTTAACCAACAACCCAGCCACAAGCCTGTGGCCCCTATGGAACAGTTGTCTGGGGGAACTCTCTGTTTATTTACTGAACTATCTGTTTATTTACTGAATTTATGAGCAATAAAAGACTGAATACCCTGGAAGAAGACAAGTTGTAGCTTCACAGGTTAGAGACCCCTTCCACAGACTATATGCTTTGGACAAAATGTATTTCACTCTGATTTTCTTTTAGATGTCATCACCACTTATGTATTATCATATTATTTAAGTCAGTATGCAAACAACAGATTTTTTTATACATTGTGATACTTTATTAACTGTTTGCTGACATTATACACTTTTTTCTATATGAATAGATCATTCATTAAAGTAATTAAAGGGTTGTCTTTAGTGTCTTTGTAATGGATTTCATTTTGGAAGAGGATGAAATAAGTTACCCCAGTGACTTAATTAAAAGAAATAATGGCGAGGACCTCCCCATCACTGTTAACTCTCTACGGCCCAGCATTTCCCCCGTGTGGAAGAAGCTGTGAAGTTGTTAAAGATGTTAACTTTTTGATGGCAATGAATCAGCCGACAAAAATGTCACAGCGCCATAAGAATACAGGTGAACACTTGAAACAACTTTAACTATACGGCTTAACTAATAAAACATCAGTTTTAATTTATAACGTGAAGTCGACTTGTTTTTAATACTCAGTGTGGAATGGAAATTGACTGATGTCTGATACCTGTGAAGGTATTACATGTACTCGATTTCCACCCTCCAACTGGCCTTAACGCACCGAGATAATTGATTATGTGTGCTAGAACCCGTTCGAACGTGTTTTTAAAATGCATTGATATGTTTCACTTTTCCAGTTATAGAGCAGAGTGGTCTTAAGATCGAAAGTCGACTCTATGAAGCGGCTCACCTGTGACGCGTGTCTAATTAGCCAACTCCATTTATCTGGCTGGTGCCACTCACTTTTCGGGTGGACCTGCGCGTGCCCCTCCTCTCCTGACGAAATAATTGTGGGTGTATGGTCAATGCCGGATTTCTACTTTCAGCCAGCTTACACATCTTGGTCTTCTTGTCTGGAGCATCACAAGTAACACACTGGCGCCGCACCCCATACAACAGGGGCAGCAAGCACAGGGGACACACAAGAGCGCAGACAGGAACTGAGAACTAATCGCCTGAGAGGGGACTCTTACAGACAACACTTTAATGCCTCTTTATAGTGGGATGTACTGGATTTAAAAAGGAACAACTCAAACTTTCAATTCATGTGGAATAACAAACTTACTTGAGGTATTGTTTTTGCTGTCATTATTATCAATTATATTGTTTATGCTGTTATTGTCAATAAGCTGCTGCAATAGGGTTGCTCATGCTTGTGTCACATTTGGTAATGAACAAATGCTGATAGTATTGAGCATTTTGGTCTGTAAACTCTCCACTTGATATTTGCATCATAGAACTCCGATAATGTGATGGAAGTAGGAGTTTTCGAAATAGTGTCTGTCTGTCGAAGCCCAGTTTGATCCAGGCTATGTAAGAGTTAAAATGTGTACATAGTTTCGTAAAGTGCCTCTGCATAACCGGTGGAGATGATGGATAAACTACCGGCGCACTCCACTGCGAGGATACTTGGGAGCCCATGTGATGCTTTTCAGTTAATCAGAGCCTGAAGAGATTTTGACAACTTTTCCCTCTCAGCACTCACCAGTAAGGAAATTCAGACAGCGGTTTGGACCGGTAATCCTCGTTAAATCGACATATATTAATGTGCTTCTATATATGTCGACCTAATTTTAACATTAGGATATTCCAGTTTTGCCCCAGGGGTGTCACTCGATATCACTAGACATAATAAATGACGCAAGTTAATGAGAGATAAATAAATAAGACAGACTTTTAAATTAAAATACTACCTTTGACATGTTTTCACTGTGAACGTGCATAGTACTACACGATGCCAGCATCTGACCCTTTAATAGAATAGCGCCTAGAATAGATTAAAGGGTTGGGGTGGCAATGATTGTACGAAACCTGTGGAGAAATCTGCCGCCCTCACAAAAGGTTAGATGAGGTGAATGTACCCTCTGTGGCTTCCTCAGTATCGCATCCTTGCCGTCAAATAATACCATGTCTTAAATCAATCCGAGTTTGAAAGAAATGTGCTGATTTGCATCTGTTTGCTTAGGCTACCTACCGCATTATTGTGACAGGTTTCACCGTTGCTCGCGCTGCCACGCCACCTCGCATCCACACATTTGTGACTTGTCCCTACGGGGGGTTACAACAACTAAATATTCAATTTCACCACCCAGGTTCTCGGAGGAAGTGTCGTGTCGGACAAATTGCCCCTAGACCACCAGGGCGAGAGGTTAACCCACAACTCTCCCAGAGCACGTAGCCCTAACCCTCTTGCTGTGTTAGCAACATGGGTTATTTTAGTTAACATTTGATGTTGATCTAATTTGATTTAAACCTTTCTATGTAAGTGAGTTGATTGGCAACTTTACCATTTATTTTCACTCATAAAACTCTAAATATTAAGGTCTTGGGAATTCATTTTAAAGCCGGTGATGTTTGACAAGGGACACAACAAATGTAACCATGTTTGAAGAGGCTACAATTTATATTATCCATTCAAGTAGGCAGGGAGAAGGATGTCATGAATCCTCGTCAATCTAAGACAAAATAAAATATTTTTATCATTAACGACTGAAGTTTCAAAACCGGAACACAACATGAGGGTTAAAGGCTTATGGAGCTCAAGTTAATGGTGGTCACTGGTCGAAGATGTCATAGTAATGATCAGATGATTCTACATGCCGGTTCAAGTGTGCAACGAACTTTTGTGATGTATATTTGTTACTTTTGGCATGTTCCTTGTTACAAACAACTCTTTGTTTTCTAGATCAAAGATGTTATTGAATATAAAACATATCCTGTGGATACTCGGCTTGTGTCACACAACAGTTATCGGTAAGTGTCTCTTAATATTCATTGTCATACATACATTTTGGCTCACAAACTTTGGTGAATTTAAATATGCTGATCTCTATGTGCATGTCTAATTCATGGCTATAAGCGATAGAAAGATTGATGGGGGGTGGGGGTGCATGATATGTACCTACTTTTTGTCCAGTAGCTTGTAGCTTACACCTATCTACCTGATCAGTGGGTCTTGCTGGTGAGTGTTTCAATGTGTATTGTTGTCACAATCATGCGCTCATCAAATCCTACTTTTTCGTGGGAGCTTTAGTGTGTTTCCCAGACTCTATGGTAGACCATTCAATTAGGTCTGGCTTACTGTCTGGGCAAACCAGATGGTCTCTGCCTAAGTTCAAGAGCCACCTTTGCTGCTCTGTGTTGCCCCAGGGGCTCTCCCACCTGTCCTAAGCATTCCTCACCCGGTAAGGTTGGCTGTTCAGTCATCTTGCCTGGCTGTTTCCTTGCTCGGGGCAAAGTAGTGATTCAACACACTGGCTTCAAATTTAGGTCTGGTTTGAATGAAATCACTGAGCAGTCACTGACAAGACACTGGAGCCAACACTTGCAGTACTTTACGCAGCCAGTCTGTCAATTTGAGTAATGTAGTGAGTGAAATATGGTTCCTCATCCACAGAGAGCGAATACTGAGAAATTATGTAACCAAAAATGTGAACAAAGATGAATGAAGACATCATGTTTTGCAATTTTTTTTTACTCTGATCCAGTAGCTGGTATGTAGTTAACTAGTTTAAACTGATTTTGAGTGGATACATGGTAAATGTGTTGTCTGCTTTCAGCCTCAGCAAGTCTAATGGTCATGAGGCCTGTGAGTGGCTCGCTGTCAGGACGGGTATCGCTGCCGTGTCACTTCTCCACCACTCCCACCAATGCGCCCTCCACCCTCGACAACAAAGCCAGCGCCCCCGGCGACCAGGACTACTTGCGCATCAAGTGGACCAAGGTGCAGGGCGACAGTGAGACGATCGTGCTGGTGGCCCAGAACGGCGTCATCAAGATCGGTCGCGGCTACCGGGGCCGTGTGTCGGTGCAGAGCCACCCTGAGGACGTCGGGGACGCCTCGCTGGTCGTGTCCAAGCTCCGCGCCAGTGACGCTGGAACGTACCGCTGCGAGGTCATGTACGGCATTGAGGACACACAGGACATGGTCTCTCTGAATGTCGATGGTGAGTTTTGATTTGACTGTGTCTCACCCTCTTTCTGTCTTTCTTCCTCTTGGATGAGATGGATTTGGCTGCAATCTGTCCCTGACTGTTTTGGTGGAGTTACTGTAATAGTACTGTGAGGCCCACTGACAGTCAACCTAGCATCAAAGGACCATAACATTAGTTTGATGTTGTTTCTTGTTTACCTGAACTGACTAATCAGTTGCAGTCTCTGTCTTATTAGCATTTTTACTGAATTAATTACTTCTTAGAGTTGATGGTAAATAGCCAAACGTGTGTGTGTGTGTGTGTGTGTGTGTGTGTGTGTGTCAGTTTCAACACTGACCAAAAATTAAAAACACAGAGTTCTCACCACACTCCCTATTTATGTTCATGTTTTTATTTTTTTTATTTTGCCTCACGACCCCTAAACCCCACCCTTTCCATTCCACCCACTTACAGTCCTTATTTGAGTGTGAGGAAACACTTCACTCAGTAGCATTAAACATTCTGAGTGCATAGTAGAATTAGAGGAAATATGTAGCACATATAGGATTACCTGGTTCACCTGTCCATATTATCATATTCACTTATCTTAAGGGAATTGTACATAAATGGACATTTGCATGGACCAGATATCTGTAGTGATATTTCACTTGGTGTCTGTTGTGTGCCTCATCCACAGGTGTCGTGTTCCATTATCGAGCAAGTACAAGTAGGTACACTCTTACTTATGACAAGGCAGTTCAATCCTGCACGGACATAGGGGCTTCCATTGCCACACCGGACCAACTTAAATCAGCATACGAGGATGGGTTTGACCACTGTGATGCTGGCTGGATTGCTGATCAGACAGCTAGGTGAGAACATAAAACAGGGTTATGGATGTTAATCCAAGGCATTAATGTGCCATGAGAAACATTCTAAGCTGTTTGCTTACCAATACCTCGCTGTTCTTGAGATTGGATTTGATTCATACTGTATATATGAATATACTACACCCTAATATATGGTAAACTGAGAATTGTCTTTGAATTTCTTTGTGTATTTTCGTTGTGTCCTCTTGCTTGTCCAGATATCCTATCACCAAACCAAGGTCAGGCTGCTATGGTAATCTCAAATTCAATCCTGGCGTGAGGTCATACGGTTTGAGGAAGCCATCTGAGACCTATGATGTGTACTGCTTTGTGGACAAACTAGATGGTAAGAATCAGAAAGTCCTTCAAACATATATACATGTTGTGTATGTGTATGAAAATGTAGAAAAGAAATGACAAAAGAAACACCCATCCTAAAACATAATTTCAATTCTGTGGTGTGCCTTTGTGGTTTAGACTGAGACACACTGACAGTATTTCAACACAGGCAGTGATCTTCATTTGACGTTCCAGAATTTGCAAAAGCGATACCAGAAAATATGTGATAATTGATGTCACTGATACTTCTGGCACAATAAAGTGGAAGCTTGGGAGCAGCCAAAGTGTAGATGCTCATTTTGTCCTCTTCGCATTAATTGCTGAGACAATTATTGCGCAATGACACAAGTGGTATGTCCCACACTCCTGGCATCAACGACATCTATCTCTATCATTGACCTCCCGTAAAAGAAATAGCTGTTACGCATCTTCTGACATAAATACACCAAACTGAAGATATAAGGCTTACTCGTGGAGTTTAATTGAGATGCCAGGAGACACACGGAGAAGAGTCTCTGTTTATTTCATAGTCTAACTGTTAAATTGGATAACTCCAATTGCATAGGGTAAAAAAATAAAAACAATTGTGGGTGAAATACACTCCCAGAGAGACTCCCATATATCCATGCCACAGAAAAATGTTCTAATGTCACGCCCAAGCAAAACATTTGCTGCCCTCCCTTTTGACTCATATATCTGATTTAGTATGAAGGGCAGGGAATAGCGTTTGATTCAGAGTACTATAATGCTTTGATGGACTATTGTAAATCCATTGAGACTCATGCTGAGGTAAATATGGAGAGAGGCTTTCCATGTCTCCATGAATACTCACCATTTATTGATGGTGAAGACAAGAGTCTAGCAAGTAAGGTAATTAAATCATGTTCTCACCCAGCATCCCACAAAGCATGTATTCATAACAGGGGTTTTCAGTGAATTAGAATGATTCAACAGCTGACACACAGCCAAAATGACGACCAGATGCGTGCTTGTTTGTGTTGTCCAGGTGACGTTTACTTTGCGCCCACAACCAAGAAAATGACCTTCGAAGAGGCCCAGGAGGAGTGCAAGAAACGAGATTCCGTCCTGGCTTCTCCGGGGCACCTACACGCTGCGTGGAGGAGGGGCCTGGACAGATGTGACTACGGCTGGCTGTCCGACGGGAGCGCCCGCCATCCAGTGGCTAGACCCAGGGTGCAGTGCGGCGGTGGCCTGCTCGGCGTCCGCACCATGTACCGCTACGTTAACCAGACGGGTTTCCCGGAGCCCACCCGGAAGCTTGGAGCATATTGCTTCAGAGGTAGAGTTGTGTGTAAACTTTTATGTAACTTTGGTGCACTTCTACCAGACTGCATTGGCTGCGCTTCCAGCTCCCCTTGTAAACAGCAACCAACCTCTCCCGCTCCACTAATGTATGACCTCACTGCACCCTGTAAGCTTCATCCAGACACACCATCAAACAACTGTACAGGCCCACAAACACAAACACACTCCATATATGGTGAGACGGCCACTGGCTTCACCAATACCCTTAACCTGATCTATTCACTATTCACTCTATTCTTGTCACTGCCCCTCCCCCCCTCCTTTAGAAGTCTGTCTTTATTGTATTTGGTGCTGATTTTACAGTAAGAGTTCACTTGAGTTGAAGCACATGAGCATGGAAACTTTTACATGGGTCTTGTTACACTGTGTTGCTAATTCTCCAGTGATTCCTTGACCTCACTCTCATTTCATTTTAGGTTCACACCCATTTCCTCAGCAGCCAAATTGGGCTTGGCAAAATAGAAAAACTAAATAATATGTTTTGAATGTTATATCAACTCTATTCAAAGTCAGAGGCTTAAATTCAGCTTTTATCAAACTGTATTGATAATTTAGCCTGATGTTTTTTGTCAAACACATTAGTACTGTTTTTTTTTTTTTTTTTAAATCAGTATCCATAGCCACCGATGACTTCATCATAGTTACAAGACAGCATCCAATTTTTACACCCTGCCACCATGAAAGGAAGGCATTGTGAATTCACCAACTAAATCAGCTGACATGAGCGAGCCATTACAAATATAAGCCACTTAATGAGTGTTAGGTCAAGATAACTCCTGTCATACATCGTCATGCAGTGTCAGGAGCTTGGCCCTGAACGTACTGGCCCCTTGCTCATTCGTGTTTTCTGGGAAGTGCTGAGGTAGCATCCCCCTGGGCTCCTCACCTCTCCAGCCTTTTCTCTTTCACATGTCACTCTCAGTTTACGCTCGCAGTCTCCTCCCTTTCTGTCACTATCACTCAGCAGTTATCAGAGCAAACGTTCAGATAATGGGGGGCGAGCTTCTGCCAGAGACCTAAAACCTACGAGCACCGGCGACCTTTGACTTTGTCTTTTCACCCAGGGGTCATATAGATAACCAGCCTCCTGCTGGGCATCAGGGCTCAGGCCCAAAAAGAGTGCTAAGCTAACCACCTCTGTGACAAGTCATGCCCCCCCGAGGGGTCAAGTAAACAGGACTTGATGACCCCTCCAGTTTATTTAGTCTATTTTGGGTCTGTCATACCTTCCGATACTGCATTTCCCTAAGTACCTTTCAAGTAGCTGTTTTGGTGCTGTTGGAGTATTTCCCGCTTAAAAACGACTTATCAGTGATAGTGAACGAGATAGTGAATGAGTCAGTGACAGAAGGTAAAGGGACAGTAGTTTTGTTGAAGTGGTTGATACAACAAAGCTCTGCTTTGTACCACAACCATGAAACGTCAGTGCAACCCTGCATTCTCCAGGCAGACTGGATGAGAGAGGGAGTTGGGGGGGGGTGTCTTATTTCTGGACAGAGGAAAAAAGTATGTCACACCTTACATCAGAGATAGCTAGGGAGGGAGGGTGACAGGGCCATGTGCATAATGCAGAACAGCTGGAGCCTGCTCCACGTGCTGTCGCGTTGCGCCAGACAGAGGAGAGGCTCTTTAAACTGTCACACACCAAAGGATGTTTATTTCTCAGCAAAGGGTGTGTGTACAGTGAGTGTATGTGTGCTGTGTGTGTGTGTGTGTGCTGTGTATGTATGTGTGTGTGTGTGTTCTGTGTGTGCGTATGTGTGTGTGTGTGTTTGTGTCTTGTGTGTGTGTGTGTGTGTGTGTGTGTGTGTGTTTGTGCGTGTGTGTGTGTGTGTGTGTGTGTGTTATGTGTGAGTATGTGAATGTGTGTGCTGTGTGACTAGACTGAGTTTGGGTGGAGCATAGTGGACTCTCTCTAATGGTCTCCCTCCCATGTGTTTGCATGGGTTTCTCTTTTGAGACTGTGTGTGTTGATGCTGTGTTTCAAGTAAAGCCAGCACAACCTCAAGGCCGTAAGAAAAGAGAAGCAATGATGTAGACAATATGCATAGATTTCCTACGCTTTTGTAATTTGTGTAATTTTATTTTGAGTAAAGGGAACTCTATAAATAACATTTTCAGCCCTGACTTTATAGTAGTTTCACCCACTGTAAACTCAACAAATATGACCCCAGACAAAGCAGACAGCAACTGGATGTGATTCAACGTTCTTCTTTTAATTTCATTGTATTTACTTTCGGAAAAATTACTCTCACTTATAAGTGAAAGGGCAAAAATAATTGGGAGGAAAAAAAGAGACACGTCACAATGGAGGAACTTCAGTTGAAGACATTTCACAATCAAAACATGCTAATCCACTCACTGTCAGGCGTTTGAAAGTGGGGCCCAGAAACCAAAATACAATGAATTGGTTCCAAGAGGCAAAGCACTAGTAATATTTCATATGAACTACATAATAATACCACATTTGAATTCGAATTTTGTACTAAACAGGATTTATAGCTGTAAACATGTCAACCATCAAATTAGGATTGTGATTTTCTCTGAACAAAGATGTCTCCAGTGGATTATGTTTACCCAATTATCAGTCAGATTGAATCTGTCACATTAGACTAACATATTTCACTTTGATACACTGAAATCTTACTTTAGTATAACAGGATCAGGATATCTTCCAGTTAATATAAGTGTATATAAATATACAGTTAATGTTAGTTGAGCTGAGTTAATATGGATTGCATATGAATATCAAATTGATCTTTGTCATTATTACGACTTAATGTTTGCATGTTTTTTTGAACCCATGCAAAACTAACTGGTTACAAATAAGATAAATATGACAAACCAGAACAGCACACAGAAGAACACACAACAAAATGGTTCATACTATTCATCTCTGCTTGTTTGATTCTACAGGTAGAACAGAGATGAACCAAACCTCTTTTGTGGATGTGACAATTGTGAGCTCCACCGCTACTCCCACCCTGACTCCAACCCTCAGCCAAACCTCCACAGCTTCCTTTCTGCTGGACCTAAGCACAGCCCAACACGCCCCATCAGAGGCTGCAGTTAGTGTAGAGCTGCTCAATGAAGGCGTCTTCACAGAGCCCCCTTCCATGTTCTCTGCAAGCATGGCACCACCCACCGTTGCGGAGGTTTCAGAAAGTGAACTGGAGTCAGAGGTGATGCCAACGACTGCAAGTGAGACCGACAACATGGAAGAAGATGTTGTGACGACTACAGAGACTGTCTTTGATATTACCGACTTTTTAGAGCAGGATCTGAGCCAGAGAGAGGTGACCCCACCTCCTCGTGGTGACGTGTTCCATGCGCCAGCAGCCACAGAACGGGCGATGTCCTCCCCCACACCACAGGAACAGGGGATGGCTATCACCACCACTGCCCAGCCTGTAACAGAGTCAGAGGATGATGAGGAGGACCACTCTGTGATCGTGGTGGGCACCATTCAACCCGATGTTCTCTTCACAGCCTCTCCAACGGAGCCCAAGTTTGCAGAGGGAAAAACGGAGGAGACCATCTTGACGGGCTTCACCACGGAGATCACCTCTGACCTCGAAGGCTTCCACTCTACTGTAGGAGAAAGTGATACGTCAGCCAGTGGCGAGGCAGTCACTGAGGCCTCTACACCAGACCAGGTGGTTGACACATCACATAAGCCTGACCACATGGAAGGCACAGAGCAAAGCATTGATGCTCCAGAGTCACCTGTATCTACCAGTTCGCCAGTTCAGGAAGCTTCTACTACTGCCTATCCAGATTACGGGCCCGATTATGAGATCGGAACTCAGGTCCTAGTCGAGGGAACACCACCTATTCCACCCCTTTTTGAGATATTCAAAGAAATGACCACCTCAGCAGAGTCAGTGGAGCAAACAGACACGTTCACGACAGCTCCAGTTACAGAGCTGTCTACTTTCACCACATTTGTTTGTGACACAGACACCCCCAGTGTTGAAAGTTCAACCACAACTGAACCTGTGCAAGAAACTACCCTCCCATCACACGACGAAGAAAGCAGTGCCACTCCTGCAGTTGAGGCTAAGGCTGAAATAACAGGTACCATGGCAACATCACCTGAGGTCGTGGAATCCACAGGATCCACTTCTGCCACAGAAAAATCCGGAACAACGGCCGTGGCCGACAGATCCTCAGAAGAATCAATTTCAGACATAACGGAACCTTCTCCAAAACCAGTGACCGAAGACGTGAAGACACCCACAGACTCAGACTCTGAACACGTCCCATCACCCTCCATGTCTTCTGCTGTACTTGAGACAACTGGGCAGGTCTTTGTGGACAACTTTGACGACCTGATGGGCAACCACTCTGGTAAGGATTGTGTTCATTTTATTACATAGTTCATAACAATAGTGGGATTAGTGACAATGTGTAAGTGTCCTGGTTTATCTATCTGTGAAGACAAGACATTGTTAAGACAAGACATTGTTGGGCTAATTCTGTTGTAAGTGTTGTTTCTGTTGTTTCCTTTGCGGATGTTGCTGAATCTGTACGTATTGTACAGTCTGTAGGTTTGTGCTGTCCAGGGTGCTGAAGTAGCAGTCTCTCTGCCAGATGTAATGTATAGATTGGGTTGGAACAGTTGCAAATAGAAATAGGCAACATCAATTTCCTTTATGTGAAGTGGCATTTTCCATGGCTATGAATGATCCTAAAGTACTCTTTCTGTACATAGACATTCTAGGAATGCAATAATTAAGCATTACTCAAATATACCACGTTTTTATATACTTTCGTGGTTTTCCAGTAAGTCACAGCCATTTGAAGCTGTGGTCTTGCACCATGGACAGTTACAAGGGGAAGAGCGTGACTATGCTCGAGTGAGGAATGTAGGAGTCAAGGATTTAGTGTTTGTTTTGAGCTGTAGGCATGGAGTTTCTGAGTTTCTCCCGCTTACTGAGCTGTCGTTGTTCCAGATGCTTTGAGATTATCCATGCTACCGCTGCGGCTTGGCTTTGTTTGCGGACAAAACCTGTTACGTTCCCACCCAGCTGGAACTCACTGTCAGCACTCCAAACAGGCGACCCGATACAAGAGTTGTCATGACTGACTGACTTCCGTTTAGAGTCTCTTTTCGACCATTGAGGACTAACACCCTGTAAATAGATGCATCTTTTGCATTTAAACCCTCTGCTAACCGTTCATAGAGAATGAAATTTGTTTAATCGTCGTAAAGTTCTCATTTGTTCAGTTATCTGTCAGCCACATGGTTGATAAATCATATGATTATGACCCTAGCCCATATGTCTATGTGGTAATCCGACCCGGTCCAAATCATTTTGTTCTGTGCTTTTGGTTTTCCTTCCTTAGTGTGTTCTGTCTAAAACCACATCCGCAGAAAAGCCAGACCAGTGGCCAGATCGTAGTAGTACTTTAGCTCTTCTTATTCAGAGTTAAAAAAAAAATGAAACTAATCTGAAAGCAGCAGCTGTGCTGTGGACAAAGGGCTAAAGGGTGAAGGGACACAGAGTGACGTTCATGCTTCACTTGTTGAGATGAGACTGGTGAGGCAAAATTAAACCCATAGCGCACACTGACAGTGGTTTTGCAGACTCATTTCAGTTATGTGTTTTTATTAAGGGGCAAAAGATTCAGAGCAAATTAAGCTGTTAATAATCCAAAGGGGGAGGTTAATAGGGTGATTTTCCCCAGATGATCCAACATGTTCCAATGGCTTTCCCAGGGTGGCTGTTGAGATCCTGATTGCTTTTCATGATGTGGCTTGCTGTGACTCAGACTGGGATGTGCTGGTGGAATAACATTGAGATCACTCTCCATGATCTATGTCATTTATTTAAGGCTACTGAGTAATGTCTACATGCTACATACTTCTTTTTCTCACCCTTCATAATTCTACATGGCCTGGAATAGTTAGTAGGTTTTTGCTTGTGACACAGGTGATTTGGAGTCCATTTTAGCTCGACAATTTTAGCTCAATAAGACCAGTTAAAACATGCTTTCTCCCTGGATGTTCCTGATTCTTTTTTTGTTGTGTTTTATTCCGAGGTGTCTGAAAGCCTGGTTGAGAGCAGAACTGGCCTGCTACCTGAACAAACACAAATGCCCAATAGCACACTGGTTACTGGACGCCTCTTTGACGGTGATGTCACCAGCAGTGTAAAGTCTCCCCACTCTGTAGAGACAGCTGAGCAGTCAGGGGCTGGCAGGCAGGCAGTGGAGACTGACTGATGGTGGTTTTTTAGTGGTGCAACTCTTGGCATGACATGGTTAAGGCACTGACAGCTAAGATGACAGTGAATGAATATTCCCTGGAAAGTGTTGTCTTATCATCACTCACCACACCAGCAAAGAGAATAAAACAAAAGTGTTAAAACTAGCATGTTGAGTGTTGTGTCCGAGGCTCAGACGTGGGCAGCTGTTGAGGGGCTGAGGTAATGATTTACACAGAAAAGTGTGTTTGTTCCTTTCAACAGCTAATGAGTCAAGTCTTTCTCTTTAACCTGCAGCAGCCCACTGTGTGCTTTATTACAGCTCATGTGGGATAGAGCACTGGAAGCCTGGGTGCTGGCCACAGTGCATCATTAGGTGCTGGAGTTGTGGCAGATTTGGAGGAGGGGGGAGGGTATGTTGTAGGATGGGGGAGTGTTGTCTTCTGTCTTCCCATGGTTGGGAGGTGTGTAACAGGTGTTCATATCTGCATAGCTCTGTCCATGCAGGTGTTGCCTTTCCAAGCCACTAATCTGGAAGAGAAACTGCTTTGTGGGAAAGGCTTGTTGGCTGCTGGTTTGTGCTGGTTGTGACTTAGGCCAATTTTCCATCATGGGTTGGCACTGGCGGCTTGGATTTGCAATGCTGATTTTTCACTAGTTGCACAATGAGCCCCTGGGATACTTTGGGGAGTTTTGCAGTGCACTTGTGTGGGACAGGCATCCAGTAGCGTGAGCATTGCTCTTGTCAGATTGCCTCTGCTTGGAGACTAGCAAAAGATGTAGAAGATGTGTTTTTATTCTCTGCCTGAGATGGAGGGAATGCCTCCTCACTAAAATTTACTAATTAAATAACATAATTACTTTTCTTAAAGTAATGGTATGAGGCAGCATGTCATTGTCACAAACATCAATGGCAAGTGCTCACAATGGAAAACTTTTTCCAAAATGCTTTTCGATTCTTGACTACGTACTGCCTATATCCCTACATCTAAATGTATGTGTGGTTGGTCTTAGTAGTTTTATTTTTCAGCAATTTCACACATGCATTTGGAATTCCTTTGGTTTAATTTGTTGCAGATTGAGACTGAGACATATACAAGTGTGGATGCCCACACACACACACACACACACACACACACACACACACAAACAGACACACACACACACACACACACACACACACACACACACACACACACACACACACACACACACACACACACACACACACACACACACACACACACACACACACACACACACATACACACAGACACAGACATATATATGAAGAGAGATAAATAGAGATAATCTCTATTTTTAGGTGACAGTACTACATTCCTACACACACAATCATCACAGATTCAGCTGTCAGGGAAAGACTGTAAGTCACTATGTTATCTGTCCCTGTTGTGAAGGTAATGGGACAATAAACTCAAGAGAAGGCTGTGGAGGTTCTGAATGACTGAGCCCCGAGGGCCCTTGCTCTTAATCCTGCTTTTGTACCTTTTTACACCAGCTTCACTGCCTGTGGGATCCTCATCCCATCTGGTTTCCTGACAGCTGAAGCTACAGTGTACTTATTCTGAAAGAACTGTATTGAAGAGCTTGGGAAAGGCATTGGGAATCATCCAATAGAAAGCCAACTGTATATTTTGGGATCTGCTGTAATTCAGATTAAAATCTTCAACACCTATTTAGACTCTTTTAAAGTTGGTAATAATTTGAGTTATTTTAAGAGCAAATATTATGTTTCTTTTCAGGCAGTATTGTTATTTCCAGGCTAGTGTTTTACACCTTACACATTGTGTGATTGTGTCTTGGTAGACTGGACTCTTCTCAAAAAGGAATTCATTTTTCTGAGGAAATTTTCAGAGGAAATATTGTTCAGTGTGATTTTAGGACATTTTCTCCAACACCAAGTCTTCTTCTGCTGTGCTATGTTTTGGTAACTAAGGTACCTACAGGGGCCTACATGCCCGTTATCGAATTAGGAATTAGGTATCTGTGTTGGCTGTGTGTCACCATAGCATAAATCTCCAGTTTTAACCATTAGCACATGCTAATTAGTTTTCTGCGCAAGGTTTGGCAAAGTAATTCTGGGCTGTTTATAAAGCAAAATGCATTCAGTCAATGTTTGTTCCCTTATTTATTTCCCTCCACAGTTCCCATACTTACCCCTAAGGACAGTGACCTACAAGGCAGTGGAGATTTGGATGTATCCTCCCCTGCTGCCACCTTCATCCCGACTATAACATTCATAAATGGTGAACAGGAGGTCACTCTTGAGCCCAGACCTGAGGAGAACAGAGGTGAGCAGTTTACTGGGTTGGTCCCAGAGGAGGTCAATCAGACCACACCATTTGATGACTGGCTCATAGGAAATGACACATCTACAACTCCACTGATCTTCTCCACCACCACACTGGAGCCAGACTACGACAACGTTATCCCCTTAGAGTCCACTCCTCCATCTCCACATCTCATTCTGCCAGAACAGGAAACACTTGTAGATGAAGGAACCACAGAGACTGTTACACAGGCCTTTAGGCCATCTGCTTCAGTAACAACACTGGGAAGACTCACCTCATCAGTGACAGGGAAACCAACAAAACACTCATTAAGTCCTTCCATAGACATTACAGACGATAGTTCAGGTGAGGGACAACCGACTCATACAGGAGACTCCATTTCCCTTACGACAGAATCATTTCTAGATGCAGATATTTCGGCGAGCTTAAAGGGAAGCACAGTTTCTCCAGGAACTGACATCCCTGAGTCTCTCACAGGAACAGTCACTGTGCCTTCACATACATTTACACAAGGCCAAACACAGTCAGTAGAGTCTATCAGAATGGAGATGACATCCATCACTCCCACAGAGGAGACAAGGCCATCTTCAGTCATTTCCAACACGACTGTGTTGTTGTTTACCACAAGTGAACCTGATGAGGAAGTAACTACTGTGTCACAAGCATCCACTTTGAGGACAGAAAGCGCCTCCACCAGACAATTCACAGAAACATTCACAGACTTTACATCTTCAACTGAAGAGAGCACAGAGAGCACATCAGGAGCAGAGGAAGTCACTCAGTATGTTCCAACAGTAACATACAGCGATTCCTCAGAAAAGAAAGCTGTTGAGACACCAACCTTAGAGTCAACAGTAATGCCACCATTTTCAGTGGACGCTACTTCCAAGAAATTTGCGGCATCAACGCTAACAAGTGATGAGGGTTCAGGTCAGCAGACTGCTGATATGTCTACTACACAAGGACCCACACTTCACTATAGCACAGATACCCATGAGGAGAAATCAACTGTATCACAAGTCCCAACATCTACTCAAAAACAGGTGATAAAAACAGATGAGATGTCTACCATTGTTGATGCCTCTGAAAAATTATCCACGTTAACAGAGGAAACTGTTTCAGAATCTCAAACAAGTGAAAGTATTACACAGGATTCTCTAACTACAGCAGTATCTACTGACAAACAGACAGCAACCTTAGAATCACAGTCAGTTTTGCCAAGTACAGAAAAACCTGGTACTGAATTCTCAACCCTTTCAACAGAGGGAATTGACAAGGGAACTGTGACAGTGTCAGACTCAAGTGGGATGACAGCGATGGTAACTCAAGGTCCAGCAGAACACATAGATACAGTACAAAGTACAGAGGAACTATCTACAGTAGAAACTGGATCAATAGCCACATCAGAGGAGCAATCATCTTCTGAACCGACTACTTCTGCTCTGTCCACCTCATCCATTGTATCAACAAGCTCAGAATCCCTGTCTGTTGAACCAAGTACAGACAAACCTGTCACACCTGAGGAAACCTCAGCGACACCCACCACAGAATCTTCACTGCTGCCATTGTTTTCCAGTCAAACTGCAATTACAGAGAGTACAGAGGAAGGTCAAAGCACAGCTGTACCTACAGGGCAAACGGGACCTGTCCCCACATCTACATACAGAGACATCACAGAAGAGACGACAAGCTCAGATTTTCTGTCAGTAGATCTGAATACACACAAACCTGTTACATCATTCTCCCCTCTACCAACGGATGAAGGCTCAGGACATTTTACAGACCAATCATCAAGTACAGAGTACATGCCCACCTCTGCTTCTTTACTGTCCTCCACCAAACCTGAGCTACTCCTAACCACCACACGTCCTCCACCTGATGGCACAACTGAAGCACTTACAGTTGAATCATCCACTCTGAAGACAACAGCTGTTTCCTTCAGTGGTGTTGCAGAAACAACCATGACTTTCACTTCCAGAGTAGATGAAGGTGCCGATACCACATCAGCTTCAATTGAGAAGGTCACTCGAGTGGCTACAACGGAGAGTACAGAGACAGAGAGCACAGACGTGCAGGCAACAACAAAGACAAAAATAGTCCCAACTTCTACATATGAAGACAGATCAGAGGAACATTCTACCGAGGCATCCACTATTACTGTTCCTACACCAGTGGCACTAACATCTAGTGAAAAAGAGACAGTAAGCACAGAATTACCATCAGCTCGTCCAAGTACAGACAAACCTGCTACAACATCATCTATTCTTACAACAGAAGAAAACTCAGGTGATTTTCCTTTGGAGACTTCATCTGAACAGTCCATTCCTCCAACTGGTCCAATTCATACTACTACATCTGAGGCTGACTTGCATACTACCACAACACAGCCACCCGTGGGTAGTACAGGTGCAAAGGAGACAGAAAGTACGAAAACAGAGATATCAACAGGACAAACAGAACAAAAAGAGGAGACATCTGTATCAGAAAAAACATCAGTTGTTCCCATTATTGATGCCTCAGAGAAATTATTCACTTCCACAGAGGAAACATCTTCTGAGCCTCATACAACAGAACTAGTCACCAGTGGGTCTCTTGGTGCATCAGTAACAGATGTTTCTACTGAGGAGAGCACAAGCTCAGAATTTTTGTCAGTTCTACCCAGTACAGACAAACCTGCGACAACATCATCTATTCTTCCAACAGAAGAAAGCTCAGGTGATTTTCCTACGGAGACTTCATCTGAACAGTCCATTCCTACAACTGTTCCAAATAATACTACTACATCTGAGGCTGACTTGCCTACTACCACAACACAGCCCCTTATGGAGATGACAGGATCTACAGAAACACCACCAACAGCATCCACACCCACATCAATATACAAAGACACATCAGAGGAACAATCCACAAGGGAAGAAAAACTTCAAACCTCGACATCAGAAACACCATCGATTGTTCATATAACAGATGCTTCAGAGACTATTTTTACCTCAACTGAGGATATATTTCCAGAAACTCAGACCAAAGAGATGTTAACTGATGTATCTATTCCCACGTCAGCAGCACCAGTGTCTCCTGAAGAGACGACAAGTTCAGAATTTCTGTCAGTAGCTCCGAGTACACACAAACCTGTTACATCATTCTCCCTTCTACCAACGGATGAAGGCTCAGGACGTTTTACAGACCAATCATCAAGTACAGAGTACATGCCCACCTCTGCTTCTTTACTGTCCTCCACCAAACCTGAGCTACTCCTAACCACCACACGTCCTCCACCTGATGGCACAACTGAAGCACTTACAGGTGAATCATCCACTCTGAAGACAACAGCTGTTTCCTTCAGTGGTGTTGCTGAAACAACCATGACTTTCACTTCCAGAGTAGATGAAGGTACGGACACCACATCAGCTTCAATTGAGAAGGTCACTCGAGTGGCTACAACGGAGAGTACAGAGACAGAGAGCACAGACGTGCAATCCACAGCAGACACAAAAATAGTCCCAACTTCTACATATGAAGACAGATCAGAGGAACATTCTACTGAGGCATCCACTATTACTGTTACTACACCAGTGGCACTAACATCTAGTGAAAAAGAGAAAGTAAGCACAGAATTACCATCAGCTCGTCCAAGTACAGACAAACCTCCTACAACATCATCTATTCTTACAACCGAAGAAAGCTCAGGGTATTTTCCTTCGGAGACTTCATCTGAACAGTCCATTCCTACAACTGTTCCATCATCGTCTATTCCTCCATCAGAGGAGGGCTTTCATGCTCACACCACTGTTACGTTTACTCAGGAGTCAATTAAGACAATTCCAGCTCATACTCCAGCATTCTTTTCCACAGAAATGCCTAAAATAAGTACCCATTCAGTGGGGAGTACAGACACCGTTGTTTCAAGCTCCTTACAACCAGCCAAAGAGACATCATCACCAGAGGCAATCAGCAGTTACACCACTCCAAAAACCTTTACTGATCATGTCACTGAACTAATTGAACAGACACTGGGACTAATATGGAGTACCCCTGTGTACCCTGATGAAGAGGGCTTTGGGACTTCTTCAGGGGATGGTCCAGAGGAGGAATTCAAGAAGGAAGTTTCAATGTCCCCAACATTCAAACCTTCTGAGCAGTTCACTGATGAGACTGAAACTGAGACAGACCAGCCAGAGAAGGCTGCATTTTCAACTGCATCCCCTCGGTATTCCACTTCAGTCAAGCTGTCCGATTTTTCTTCACCCCCTGTGCAAGGAAGTGGTGAAAGGCCAGAGGACGTGACAGAGATTGAAGAACCAGATCCAGATTACGATTTCCCCACTGGGCCCTCCCATGTATTTGCAACTCCCCCATCTCCACCAACAATATCTGAAGCCATAGCCACAGAAACATCTGCTGAGATCACAACAATTTCTGATTTGTCAAGTACAGCTGAACCATTTGTGATGTCAACAGCTTTTGTAACAGACAGAGTTTTTGATTCATCAGTGATATCTACAGAGGGTGACCAAATGTCAACATCTCTGGAAGGGTTTGGTGAAGAGACCACCAAGACACAGGGAACCACCCGACTCTATGATTTGAAAGAGACAGAAAGTATGAAAACAGAGACATCAACCGGAGAAACAGAACAAACAGAAAAGACATCTGTATCAGAAAAAACATCAGCTGTTCCCATTATTGATGCCTCAGAGAAATTATTCACTTCCACAGAGGAACTATCTTCTGAGCCTCATACAACAGCTGCAGTCACTAGAGGGTCTCTTGGTGCATCAGTAACAGATGTTTCTACTGAGGAGACAACAAGCTCAGAATTATTGTCAGTTCTACCCAGTACAGAAAAACCTGCTACAACATCATCTATTCTTACAACAGAAGAAAGCTCAGGGTATTTTCCGACGGAGACATCATCTGAACAGTCGATGCGTACAACTGTTCCAATTCATACTACATCTAAAGCTGACTTGCCTACTACCACAACACAGCCCTTTATGGAGATGACAGGATCTACAGAAACACCACCAAAAGAATCCACACCCACCTCAATATACAAAGATACATCAGAGGAACAATCCACAAGGGAAGAAAAACTTCAAACCTCGACATCAGAAACACCATCGATTGTTCATATAACAGATGCTTCAGAGACTATTTTTACCTCAACTGAGGATATATTTCCAGAAACTCAGACCAAAGAGATGTTTACTGATGTATCTCTTCCCACGTCAGCAGCACCAGTGTCTCCTGAAGAGACGACAAGTTCAGAATTTCTGTCAGTAGCTCCGAGTACAAACAAACCTGTTACATCATTCTCCCTTCTACCAACGGATGAAGGCTCAGGACATTTTACAGACCAATCATCAAGTACAGAGTACATGCCCACCTCTGCTTCTTTACTGTCCTCCATCAAACCTGAGCTACTCCTAACCACCACACGTCCTCCACCTGATGGCACAACTGAAGCACTTACAGGTGAATCATCCACTCTGAAGACAACAGCTGTTTCCTTCAGTGGTGTTGCTGAAACAACCATGACTTTCACTTCCAGAGTAGATGAAGGTAAGGACACCACATCAGCTTCAATTGAGAAGGTCACTCGAGTGGCTACAACGGAGAGTACAGAGACAGAGAGCACAGACGTGCAATCCACAGCAGACACAAAAATAGTCCCAACTTCTACATATGAAGACAGATCAGAGGAACATTCTACTGAGGCATCCACTATTACTGTTACTACACCAGTGGCACTAACATCTAGTGAAAAAGAGAAAGTAAGCACAGAATTACCATCAGCTCGTCCAAGTACAGACAAACCTCCTACAACATCATCTATTCTTACAACAGAAGAAAGCTCAGGTGATTTTCCTTTGGAGACTTCATCGGAACAGACCGTTCCTACAACTGTTCTAATTCATACTACTACATCTGAGGCTGACTTGCATACTACCACAACACAGCCCCTTATGGAGGTGACAGGATCTACAGAAACACCACCAACAGCATCCACACCCACATCAATATACAAAGACACATCAGAGGAACAATCCACAGAGACATCCACCCCAAGATCCACAGTAATGGCATCAGCCTCAGTGGAAACTACACCTGAGGCATTTGCAGTATCTGACCACACAGTTGATGAGGGTTCAGGTCAGACACCTCCTGATACCTTCACCACAACAACTCATACCCCTCACTATGAAACATCATCTTCTCATCTTCCAAGAGGTTTGGGTGATTTAACCTCTGAAATATCTGCACAGCCCATTACTGTAACTACTTCAATTTCTGCTACGTCAAGTGCTGACTTGCACATCACCACAACACATCCACCCGTTGATAATACAGTTGCAAAAGAGACAGAAAGTATGAAAACAGAGACATCAACAGGACAAACAGAACAAACAGAAGAGACATTAATATCAGAAAAAACATCAGCTGTTCCCATTATTGATGCCTCAGAGAAATTATTCACTTCCACAGAGGAAACATCTTCTGAGCCTCATACAACAGAAGTAGTCACCAGTGGGTCTCTTGGTGCATCAGTAACAGATGTTTCTACTGAGGAGACAACAAGCTCAGAATTTTTGTCAGTTCTACCCAGGACAGACAAACCTGCGACAACATCATCTATTCTTACAACCGAAGAAAGCTCAGGTGATTTTACTTCAGAGACTTCATCTGAACAGTCCATTCCTACCACTGCTCCAGTTCATACTACATCTGAGGCTGACTTCCCTACTACCACAACACAGCCCTTTATGGAGATGACAGGATCTACAGAAACACCACCAAAAGCACCCACACCCACATCAATATACAAAGACACGTCAGAGGAACAATCCACAGAGACAGCCACCACAAGATCCACAGTAATGACATCAGCCTCAGTGGAAACTACACCTGAGGTATTTGCAGTATCTGACCACACAGTTGATGAGGGTTCAGGTCAGACACCTCCTGATATCTTCACCACAACAACTCATACCCCTCACTATGAAACATCATCTTCTCATCTTCCAAGAGAAGGTTTTGGTGATTTAACCTCTGAAATTTCGGCACAGCCCATTACTGTAACTACTTCAGTTTCTGCTACGTCCAGTGCTGACTTGCACATCACCACAACACATCCACCCGTGGATAGTACAGTTGCAAAAGAGACAGAAAGTATGAAAACAGAGACATCAACAGGACAAACAGAACAAACAGAAGAGACATTAATATCAGAAAAAACATCAGCTGTTCCCATTATTGATGCCTCAGAGAAATTATTCACTTCCACAGAGGAAACATCTTCTGAGCCTCATACAACAGAAGTAGTCACCAGTGGGTCTCTTGGTGCATCAGTAACAGATGTTTCTACTGAGGAGACAACAAGCTCAGAATTTTTGTCAGTTCTACCCAGGACAGACAAACCTGCGACAACATCATCTATTCTTACAACCGAAGAAAGCTCAGGTGATTTTACTTCAGAGACTTCATCTGAACAGTCCATTCCTACCACTGCTCCAGTTCATACTACATCTGAGGCTGACTTCCCTACTACCACAACACAGCCCTTTATGGAGATGACAGGATCTACAGAAACACCACCAAAAGCACCCACACCCACATCAATATACAAAGACACGTCAGAGGAACAATCCACAGAGACAGCCACCACAAGATCCACAGTAATGACATCAGCCTCAGTGGAAACTACACCTGAGGTATTTGCAGTATCTGACCACACAGTTGATGAGGGTTCAGGTCAGACACCTCCTGATATCTTCACCACAACAACTCATACCCCTCACTATGAAACATCATCTTCTCATCTTCCAAGAGAAGGTTTTGGTGATTTAACCTCTGAAATTTCGGCACAGCCCATTACTGTAACTACTTCAGTTTCTGCTACGTCCAGTGCTGACTTGCACATCACCACAACACATCCACCCGTGGATAGTACAGTTGCAAAAGAGACAGAAAGTATGAAAACAGAGACATCAACAGGACAAACAGAAGAGACATCTGTATCAGAAAAAACATCAGCTGTTCCTATTATTGATGCCTCAGAGAAATTATTCACTTCCACAGAGGAAAATTCTTCTGAGCCTCATACAACAGAAGTAGTCGCCAGTGGGTCTCTTGGTGCATCAGTAACAGATGTTTCTACTGAGGAGACAACAAGCTCAGAATTTTTGTCAGTTCTACCCAGTACAGACAAACCTGCTACAACATCATCTATTCTTACAACCGAAGAAAGCTCAGGGTATTTTCCTTCGGAGACTTCATCTGAACAGTCCATTCCTACAACTGTTCCATCATCGTCTATTCTTCCATCAGAGGAGGGCTTTCAGGCTCACACTACTGTTACGTTTACTCAGGAGTCAATTAAGAAAATTCCAGCTCATACTCCAGCATTCTTTTCCACAGAAATGCCTAAAATAAGTACCCATTCAGTGGGGAGTACAGACACCGTTGTTTCAAGCTCCTTACAACCAGCCAAAGAGACATCATCACCAGAGGCAATCAGCAGTTACACCACTCCAAAAACCTTTACTGATCATGTCACTGAACTAATTGAACAGACACTGGGACTAATATGGAGTACCCCTGTGTACCCTGATAAAGAGGGCTTTGGAACTTCTTCAGGGGATGGTCCAGAGGAGGAATTCAAGAAGGAAGTTTCAATGTCACCAACATTCAAACCTTCTGAGCAGTTCACTGATGAGACTGAAACTGACACAGAGCAGCCAGAGAAGGCTGCATTTTCAACCGCATCCCCTCAGTATTCCACTTCAGTCAAGCTGTCCGATTTCTCTTCACCCTCAGTGCAAGGAAGTGGTGAAAGGCCAGAGGACGTGACAGGGGTTGAAGAACCAGATATAGATTACGATTTCCCCACTGGGCCCTCCCATGTTTTTGCTACTCCCCCATCTCCACCAACAATATCTGAAGCCATAGCCACAGAAACATCTGCTGAGATCACAACAATTTCTGATTTGTCAAGTACAGCTGAACCATTTGTGATGTCAACAGCTTTTGTAACAGATAGAGTTTTTGATTCATCAGAGGGTGACCAAATGTCAACATCTCTGGAACACTTTGGTGTGGAGACCCGTGAGACACAGGGAACCACCCAACCCTATGATTTGAAAGAGACAGAAAGTATTAAAACAGAGACATCAACAGGACAAACAGAAGAGACATCTGTGTCAGAAAAAACATCAGCTGTTCCCATTATTGCCTCAGAGAAATTATTCACTTCCAAAGAGGAAAATTCTTCTGAGCCTCATACAACAGAAGTAGTCACCAGTGGGTCTCTTGGTGAAACAGTAGCAGATGTTTCTACTGAGGAGACAGCAAGCTCAGAATTGTTGTCAGTTCTACCCAGTACAGACAAACCTGCTACGACATCATCTATTCTTACAACAGAAGAAAGCTCAGGGTATTTCCCGACAGAGACTTCATCTGAACAGTTCATGCCTACAACTGCTCCAATTTATACTTCTACATCTGAGGCTGACTTGCAAACTACCACAACACAGCCCCTTATGGAGATGACAGGATCTACAGAAACACCACCAAAAAAATCCACACCCACCTCAATATACAAAGACACATCAGAGGAACAATCCACAGAGACATCCACCCCAAGATCCACAGTAATGGCATCAGCCTCAGTGGAAATTACACCTGAGGTATTTGCAGTATCTGCCCAAAAAGATTTTGAGGGTTCAGGTCAGACACCTCCTGATATCTTCACCACAACAACTCATACCCCTCACTATGAAACATCATCTTCTCATCTTCCAAGAGAAGGTTTGGGTGATTTAACCTCTGAATTATCTGCACAGCCCATTACTGTAACTACTTCAGTTTCTGCTACGTCAAGTGCTGACTTGCATATCACCACAACACATCCACCCATTGGTAGTACAGTTGCAAATGAGACAGAAAGTATGAAAACAGAGACATCAACAGGACAAACAGAACAAACAGAAGAGACATCTGTATCAGAAAAAACATCAGTTGTTCCCATTATTGATGCCTCAGAGAAATTATTCACTTCCACAGAGGGAATGTCTTCTGAGCCTCATACAACAGAAGTAGTCACCAGTGGGTCTCTTGGTGCATCAGTAACAGATGTTTCTACTGAGGAGACAACAAGCTCAGAATTTTTGTCAGTTCTACCCAGTACAGACAAACCTGCTACAACATCATCTATTCTTACAACAGAAGAAGGCTCAGGTGATTGTCCTTCGGACACTTCATCTGAACAGTCCATTCCTACCACTGCTCCAGTTCATACTACTACATCTGAGGCTGACTTGCATACTACCACAACACAGCCCCTTATGGAGATGACAGTATCTACAGAAACACCACCAACAGCATCCACACCCACACCAATATACAAAGACACATCAGAGGAACAATCCACAGAGACATCCACCCCAAGATCCACAGTAATGGCATCAGCCTCAGTGGAAACTACACATGAGGTATTTGCAGTGTCTGACCACACAGTTGATGAGGGTTCAGGTCAGACACCTCCTGCCCAAACAGATTTTGAGGGTTCAGGTCAGACACCTCCTGATATCTTCACCACAACAACTCATACCCCTCACTATGAAACATCATCTTCTCATCTTCCAAGAGAAGGTTTGGGTGATTTAACTTCTGAATTATCTGCACAGCCCATTACTGTAACTACTTCAGTTTCTGCTACGTCCAGTGCTGACTTGCACATCACCACAACACATCCACCCATTGGTAGTACAGTTGCAGAGACAGAAAGTATGAAAACAGAGACATCAACAGGACAAACAGAAGAGACATCTGTATCAGAAAAAACATCAGTTGTTCCCATTATTGATGCCTCAGAGAAATTGTTCACTTCCACAGAGGAAACATCTTCTGAGCCTCATACAACAGAAGTAGTCACCAGTGGGTCTCTTGGTGCATCAGTAGCAGATGTTTCTACTGAGGAGACAACAAGCTCAGAATTTTTGTCAGTTCTACCCAGTACAGACAAACCTGCTACAACATCATCTATTCTTACAACAGAAGAAAGCTCAGGTGATTTTCCTACGGATACTTCATCTGAACAGTCCATTCCTACAACTACTCCAATTCATACTACATCTGAGGCTGAGTTGAATACTACCACAACACAGCCCCTTATGGAGATGACAGTATCTACAGAAACACCACTAACAGTATCCACACCCACATCAATATACAAAGACACATCAGAGGAACAATCCACAGAGACATTCACCCCAAGATCCACGGTAATGGCATCAGCCTCAGTGGAAACTACACCTGAAGTATTTGCAGTATCTTCCCAAACTGATGATGAGGGTTCAGGTCAGACACCTCCTGATATCTTCACCACAACAACTCATACCCCTCACTATGAAACATCATCTTCTCATCTTCCAAGAGAAGGTTTGGGTGATTTAACCTCTGAATTATCTGCACAGCCCATTACTGTAACTACCTCAGTTTCTGCTATGTCAAGTGCTGACTTGCACATCACCACAACACATCCACCCATTGGTAGTACAGTTGCAAATGAGACAGAAAGTATGAAAACAGAGACATCAACAGGACAAACAGAACAAACAGAAGAGACATCTGTATCAGAAAAAACATCAGTTGTTCCCATTATTGATGCCTCAGAGAAATTATTCACTTCCACAGAGGAAACATCTTTTGAGCCTCATGCAACAGAAGTAGTCACCAGTGGGTCTCTTGGTGCATCAGTAACAGATGTTTCTACTGAGGAGACAACAAGCTCAGAATTTTTGTCAGTTTTACCCAGGACAGACAAACCTGCTACAACATCATCTATTCTTACAACAGAAGAAGGCTCAGGTGATTGTCCTTCGGACACTTCATCTGAACAGTCCATTCCTACCACTGCTCCAGTTCATACTACTACATCTGAGACTGACTTGCATACTACCACAACACAGCCCCTTATGGAGATGACAGTATCTACAGAAACACCACCAACAGCATCCACACCCACACCAATATACAAAGACACATCCGAGGAACAATCCACAGAGACATCCACCCCAAGATCCACAGTAATGGCATCAGCCTCAGTGGAAACTACACCTGAGGTATTTGCAGTATCTGCCAAAACTAATGATGAGGGTTCAGGTCAGACACCTCCTGCCCAAACAGATTTTGAGGGTTCAGGTCAGACTCCTCCTGATATCTTCACCACAACAACTCATACCCCTCACTATGAAACATCATCTTCTCATCTTCCAAGAGAAGGTTTGGGTGATTTAACCTCTGAATTATCTGCACAGCCCATTACTGTAACTACTTCAGTTTCTGCTACGTCAAGTGCTGACTTGCATATCACCACAACACATCCACCCGTTGGTAGTACAGTTGCAGAGACAGAAAGTATGAAAACAGAGACATCAACAGGACAAACAGAACAAACAGAAGAGACATCTGTATCAGAAAAAACATCAGTTGTTCCCATTATTGATGCCTCAGAGGAATTATTCACTTCCACAGAGGAAACATCTTCTGAGCCTCATACAACAGAAGTGGCCACCAGTGGGTCTCTTGGTGAAACAGTAACAGATGTTTCTACTGAGGAGACAACAAGCTCAGAATTTTTGTCAGTTCTACCCAGTACAGACAAACCTGCTACAACATCATCTATTCTTACAACCGAAGAAAGCTCAGGGTATTTTCCTTCGGAGACTTCATCTGAACAGTCCATTCCTACAACTGTTCCATCATCGTCTATTCTTCCATCAGAGGAGGGCTTTCAGGCTCACACCACTGATACGTTTACTCAGGAGTCAATTAAGACAATTCCAGCTCAAACTACTGCATTTCTGCCTAAAATAAGTACCCATTCAGTGGAGAGAACAGCCACTGTTGTTTCAAGCACCTTACAACCAGCCAAAGAGACATCATCACCAGAGGCAATCAGCAGTTACACCACTCCAAATACTTTTACTGATCATGTCTCTGAACTAATTGAACAGACACTGGGACTAATATGGAGTACCCCTGTCTACCCTGATAAAGAGGGCTTTGGAACTTCTTCAGGGGATGGTCCAGAGGAGGAATTCAAGAAGGAAGTTTCAATGTTACCAACATTCAAACCTTCTGAGCAGTTCACTGATGAGACTGAAACTGAGACAGAGCAGCCAGAGAAGGCTGCATTTTCAACCGCATCCCCTCAGTATTCGACTTCAGTCAAGCTGTCCAATTTCTCTTCACCCCCAGTGCAAGGAAGTGGTGAAAGGCCAGAGGACGTGACAGAGATTGAAGAACCAGATATAGATTACGATTTCCCCACTGTGCCCTCCCATGTTTTTGAAACTCCCCCATCTCCGCCACCGATATCTGAAGCCATAGCCACAGAAACATCTGCCCAGGTCACAACCATTTCTGATTTGTCAAGTACAGCTGAACCATTTGTGATGTCAACAGCCTTTGTAACAGACAGAGTTTTTGATTCATCAGTGATATCTACAGAAGGTGACCAAATGTCAACATCTCTGGAAGGGTCTGGTGGGGAGACCAGCGAGACACAGGGAACAACCCAACCCTATGATTTCAGTATGGCAACTGATGAAGCAGAAACCAGTGAGACAGAAAGCTCAACCGTGATTTCAAGTGTTGAGTCTTCCACCCAGTCCACACCAATCCCTACATATGCCGACACAACCCAAACCTCTAAATCTTCAGTGACCCCTACGCCTTCAGGTCTGTCTTCAACTGAAGAGCTTGGAAGTGGTGAGACCACAGAAGGTTCTGGAACTGATACTGAGAGTATAAATGAGGGCTCAGGAGATGAAGGTTCAGGTGTTGATCCTTCTTCTCCAGTCTCCACCTTGCTATCTACTCACACTACAGCTCCTGTAGTATCTAGTACAGCTAGACTGCTGGAGTACACAACAACAACAGCATACTTACCAGACACCAGTACGACTTCTCAAAAGATCACATCAGAAACCCCAAGCACAAATCAGACTCATGAAGATTCTGTTGAAAGCACGACTTCAGCACTGAGCACTTCCATCTCACCCTCATCAGGTTTTCTCAGTCTCTTCACTGATGATGCGACTGAGGGCTCAGGCCTTGCAAAACTGACAACAGAAGAATCAAGATTAATTGTTCAGACAACTACAGATTTGCCTGATGTTGGGCATTCCACATGGAGTACAACAATTCAAGACCAAACTAAGTTTGTGTCCTCCTCTGTGGTTCATGTTACATCTGAGTCCGTGGTATCAGTCACTCCTCATTCAGCTGTCATGTCTTCTACCACAGAAAGTGAATATACAACATACCTTAAAGTAACAGAACAGCCCACATCAACTCAAGGACCTTCTGTGCAGTATAGTAATCTTACAGACCAGCAGGTTATCATAGTGAGTCCTACAGGTACACACCCTAGTACTTCAACCATCGTTATATTAACTGACGATGCGGAAAAACACTTCTCCACAAGACCTGACCTAACCACAGATGACATAATTGACGCAGACACTGTTCCATTTTCAGAGTCACCATATTCTCCCACCATCCAAACACAGGAGGCAGGTGGTATGACAGCCACACTAACACCACCATTCTCTGTGATTATGACAGAGGAGCCAGAAGGATCTGCAATGGACGCTATATTAGATGATCTGACTCCCACTTATACTTCCATAGAAGCAGGCACTGCATCACCTGAAACAGTGACAGATTCTTCAGAAAGAGCATCTTCATCTATGGAAACAACAGTTGGTTCAACTAGTATGCCCTCATCTCAGCTATTGCAGACATTCACACCACCGTCACAGTCAGTTAGTGAGGACACCACAGAGGCTTCAACTGATATAGATGACAGAACCGAAGAGCCAGAATCATCTAGCACTGAGCAACCATCCATCACCACAGAACAGACTAGTTCAGTTTCCCTTTTCACAGATGAGGAGGGATCAGGACTTACCCCAGAGACTTTGATCCCAGCATCTATTTCCCCCCAGTCTGTTTCTTCAATGCCTGCAGTAACAGTTTCTCCAACAGTGGGCTCAATTTCTTCAGAGGAGACAGATACAAGTGCTACAGAGGAGTTCTCTTCATCTACAGATACAACTGATTCTGACAAACCTTCACTCTCTCCCATATTAAAATTCACTACCACAACAACACCTGTTACAGTTGAAGAGGGTTCGGGTACTGAGTTTTCTTTAGTGTCTTCATTCACCTCCTCACCTCTGTTTGGCTCAACTGTGGCAGAACAGACAAGATCGAGTCACACTGAAACTACTGAAGGAAGTGGGATGACAGAGGAGACAGACGGAACAGCATCTACTGTTGTGGACTCTGAAGATGCTAAACTATCCACTTCAGACTCTGCTTCAACTGTGAGCCCTCTGACTGGATCAGTCGAGGTGCAGCAGACATCCACACCCCCCTTCAGACAAACAGTGACAGAGGAATCAAGAGACAAAGTTGAAATTGGGGCAAAAGAATCTCCAAAAACTGAGGAGCCATCATTTGCTTTTACCACAACAATTCCAGTATCTGATATTACCTCAGATGATTTGACTTCCACATATACTTCCAAAGAAGCAGGCACTGCATCACCTCAAACAGTGACTGATTCTTCAGAAAGAGCATCTTCATCTATGGAATCAATAGTTGGTTCAACTAGTATGCCCTCATCTCAGCTATTGCAGACATCCACACCAGCGTCACAGTCAGTTAGTGAGGACACCACAGAGGCATCAACTGATATAGATGACAGAACCGAAGAACCAGTATCATCTAGCACTGAGCAACCATCCAAATCCATCATCACAGAACGATCTGGTTCAACTGTGACAGAACAGACAAGAGCGAGTCACACTGAATCTACTGAAGGAAGTGAGGTGACAGAGGAGAAAACAGAGTCATCCACTGATTACAGTACTGAAGGAAGTGGAGACAATGATGTGTCCAGCATGTCCCCTACCACTGTGCATCATTTCTCGACCACCACAGCTCAATCAGTGCAGACATCAACACCCACTCATACCAAGTCAGTTACTGAATACAGCACAGAACTGAAAACTGGTACAGATGACAGAGCACAGGAAGGTGATTCATCTAGCACTTGGAAGCCATCATTTGTCCTCACCACAGAACAAGCCAGTTCAGTTTCCACTTTCACTGAAGATGAGAGCTCAGGACTCCTCCCTGAGACATTGAGCCCAACATCCACTTCCCAGAAGGCTGTCACTTCATCACCTCGAGTAAGTTCTCTTACGATGGCTGCAGCATCTTTTGAGGAGACGGATGCGAGGTCTACAGAAGAAAGCTCTTCATCTCCAGACACAACAGATTCCCTCAGACCAAGTCCATCAACGATATCTACAGTTGAAGAAAGCTTTGAAACACACACCTCAAAACCTTCTATGATACCAGTTACCCCAGGAACAAGCACATCCACTGAGCATGCTGCCAGCATAAACCCAACCGTGTCCTCCTCTGACCCAGATGTTGTGGTTCAATTGGTCACAACATTCATCCCTCAAGAAATCCTGACGTCTGATGAAACTTACCAGCAAGCAGAACAGACTAGTTCAGTTTCCATTTTCACAGATGAGGAGATATCAGGACTTACCCCAGAGACTTTGATCCCAGCATCTATTTCCCCCCAGTCTGTTTCTTCAATGCCTGCAGTAACAGTTTCTCCAACAGTGGGCTCAACTTCTTCAGAGGAGACAGATACAAGTGCTACAGAGGAGTTCTCTTCATCTACAGATACAACAGATTCCGACAAACCTTCACTCTCTCCCATATTACAATTCACTACCACAACAACACCTGTTACAGTTGAAGAGGGTTCTGGTACTGAGTTTTCTTTAGTGTCTTCATTCACCTCCTCACCTCTATCTGGCTCAACTGTGGCAGAACAGACAAGAGAGAGTCACACTGAAACTACTGAAGGAAGTGGGATGACAGAGGAGACAGACGGAACAGCCTCTACTGTTGTGGACACTGAAGATGCTAAAGTATCCACTTCAGACTTTGCTTCAACTGTGAGCCCTCTGACTGGATCAGTCCAGGTGCAGCAGACATCCACACCCCCCTTGAGACAAACAGTGACAGAGGAATCAAGAGACAAAGATGAAATTGGGATTAAAGAATCTCCAAAAACTGAGGAGCCATCATTTGCTTTTACCACAACAATTCCAGTATCTGATATCACCTCAGATGATCTGACTCCCACACATACTTCCAAAGAAGCAGGCGCTGCATCACCTGAAACAGTGACAGATTCTTCAGAAAGAGCATCTTCATCTATGGAAACAACAGTTGGTTCAACTAGTATGCCTTCATCTCAGCTATTGCAGACATCCACACCAGCGTCACAGTCAGTTAGTGAGGACACCACAGAGGCATCAACTGATATAGATGACAGAACCGAAGAACCAGAATCATCTAGCACTGAGGAACCATCCATCACCACAGAACAGACTAGTTCAGTTTCCCCTTTCACAGATAAGGAGGGATCAGGACTTACCCCAGAGACTTTGATCCCAGCATCTATTTCCCCCCAGTCTGTTTCTTCAATGCCTGCAGTAACAGTTTCTCCTACAGTGGGCTCAATTTCTTCAGAGGAGACAGATACAAGTGCTACAGAGGAGTTCTCTTCATCTACAGATACAACCGATTCCGACAAACCTTCACTCTCTCCCATATTACAATTCACTACCACAACAACACCTGTTACAGTTGAAGAGGGTTCGGGTACTGAGTTTTCTTTAGTGTCTTCATTCACCTCCTCACCTCTATCTGGCTCAACTGTGGCAGAACAGACAAGAGAGAGTCACACTGAAACTACTGAAGGAAGTGGGATGACAGAGGAGACAGACGGAACAGCCTCTACTGTTGTGGACACTGAAGATGCTAAAGTATCCACTTCAGACTTTGCTTCAACTGTGAGCCCTCTGACTGGATCAGTCCAGGTGCAGCAGACATCCACACCCCCCTTGAGACAAACAGTGACAGAGGAATCAAGAGACAAAGATGAAATTGGGATTAAAGAATCTCCAAAAACTGAGGAGCCATCATTTGCTTTTACCACAACAATTCCAGTATCTGATATCACCTCAGATGATCTGACTCCCACACATACTTCCAAAGAAGCAGGCGCTGCATCACCTGAAACAGTGACAGATTCTTCAGAAAGAGCATCTTCATCTATGGAAACAACAGTTGGTTCAACTAGTATGCCTTCATCTCAGCTATTGCAGACATCCACACCAGCGTCACAGTCAGTTAGTGAGGACACCACAGAGGCATCAACTGATATAGATGACAGAACCGAAGAACCAGAATCATCTAGCACTGAGGAACCATCCATCACCACAGAACAGACTAGTTCAGTTTCCCCTTTCACAGATAAGGAGGGATCAGGACTTACCCCAGAGACTTTGATCCCAGCATCTATTTCCCCCCAGTCTGTTTCTTCAATGCCTGCAGTAACAGTTTCTCCAACAGTGGGCTCAACTTCTTCAGAGGAGACAGATACAAGTGCTACAGAGGAGTTCTCTTCATCTACAGATACAACAGATTCCGACAAACCTTCACTCTCTCCCATATTACAATTCACTACCACAACAACACCTGTTACAGTTGAAGAGGGTTCGGGTACTGAGTTTTCTTTAGTGTCTTCATTCACCTCCTCACCTCTGTCTGGCTCAACTGTGGCAGAACAGACAAGAGAGAGTCACACTGAAACTACTGAAGGAAGTGGGATGACAGAGGAGACAGACGGAACAGCCTCTACTGTTGTGGACACTGAAGATGCTAAAGTATCCACTTCAGACTTTACTTCAACTGTGAGCCCTCTGACTGGATCAGTCCAGGTGCAGCAGACATCCACACCCCCCTTCAGACAAACAGTGACAGAGGAATCAAGAGACAAAGATGAAATTGTGGCAAAAGAATCTCCAAAAACTGAGGAGCCATCATTTGCTTTTACCACAACAATTCCAGTATCTGATATTACCTCAGATGATTTGACTTCCACATATACTTCCAAAGAAGCAGGCACTGCATCACCTCAAACAGTGACTGATTCTTCAGAAAGAGCATCTTCATCTATGGAAACAATAGTTGGTTCAACTAGTATGCCCTCATCGCAGCTATTGCAGACATCCACACCAGCGTCACAGTCAGTTAGTGAGGACACCACAGAGGCATCAACTGATATAGATGACAGAACCGAAGAACCAGAATCATCTAGCACTGAGCAACCATCCATCACCACAGAACAGACTAGTTCAGTTTCCCTTTTCACTGAAGATGAGGAGGGATCAGGACTTACCCCAGAGACTTTGAGCCCAACATCCACTTCCCAGAAGGCTGTCACTTCATCACCTCGAGTGAGTCCTCTTACGATGGCTGCAGCATCTTCTGAGGAGACGGATGCGAGGTCTACAGAAGAAAGCTCTTCATCTCCAGACACAACAGATTCCCTCAGACCAAGTCCATCAACGATATCTGCAGTTGAAGAAAGCTTTGAAACACACACCTCAAAACCTTCTATTATACCAGTTACCCCAGTAAAAAGCACATCCGCTGAGCATGCTGCCAGCATAAACCCAACCGTGTCATCTTCTGACCCAGATGTCGTGGTTCAATTGGTCACAACATTCATCCCTCAAGAAATCCTGACGCCTGATGAAACTTACCAGCAAGTTTTGTCTGAAATCACCCTCACTGATAAACCTTTCACAAATGACTCCACCGTGATGTCTGAATCAGACCTGAGTAGCACATATGTGCGTCTTACCACCCCATCTACATCTATCATTGACGGTGACCAAGATATAGCTCTGCAGTTGCCCACTACTAAAGCAGTAGAAGATATTTCAGAGGGAAGCTCGGGTGACATAATTGATGATGAAAAAAAGCCCACAACAGACAGTCCAAAGGTGCTGACAACCAGAATCTCCACCTCTGGTATTTTCAGCATGCGATCCACTATTATCCCTATTTCATTCTCCACTGAGTCAGATTATGATTTCATAGACTATGCTGACCCAAACCTTATACAGGTCGAAGCGATACCTAGCACAGTGCCAGAGACAAAGCCGACACCCAGCAGCCCCCCAACTGCCAGTTCTATAAGCCTCTCAGAGCATGGTACAAGTTCCCCTGAGGAGCCCATTGACTCCTCATCACTATCTGAAGTGAGTGGCACTCCAGCATCTCTCACTCCTGATTCAAGCTCATCTGAGGAACCCAACGTTGACCACAGTGGTGCAACTCCCACTGGTCAGGCTGAGGGTGATGCGGAGACCACTTCGAAAGTAGGTTCAACCTCCAACTCATCCAGCTCATCCAGCTCAGAGAGCAGCTCAGACGAGACAACGACTGCAGGGCCAACGGCTGCATCAGACTTGAGAAGCACACATGTGCTTCTTACGTCCCCATCCACCTCTATCGGTGATGGTGACATAGACTCTGGTGAGCCAAACCTTGGACAATTTGAAGTGATACCTGACCCTGATGCTGTTGAGACTATTACAGAGGCAGTGGTGAAGTCCAGCAGTACTCTTCCAACTGCCAGTTCGGGAGGCGGCTCGGAGCATGAGAAGGAAGCATCAGGACAGCCTACCTCAGAGGAAAACAGTGACTCATCGTCTTCTGCTGTCAGTCACAATCCAGTGTCTCCCACTTCTAAGTCAAGTTCATCCAAGGAACCTGACACTGTCCAGAGTGCTACAACAGATTCCAGTCAGACTGAGGGAGATTTACAGACCATGTCACAACCTGAGAAAGAGGGATCAGCCTCCAGCTCAAGCAGCTCAGAGAGCAGCACAGAGGATGTGACGACCATAGGACAAACAGCTGCCACAGGGCAAACGACCACCAAGGACACCATGACATCATCTACCGAAGTTAACTTCTTTGAGTTTTCCACCAGCTCGCCCTTGCTTTTGACTCCAGACACCAACAACCTGGGGCAGCAGGCAACAGGGGAAGTCGAGCATATGATTTACACCACACCGCCTGGCCAATTCACTGTCAGCCCACCCAAAGACAATGGAAAACCTAAAAACACAGATGATGATCCAACTCCACCTGATACCACAGTTACCAGCAGAGTTACGGAAACGACAACCCCGATTCCAAGAGACCTGGGGCACACAGATTTTGGCGAGACACTGGATATTGAAGGTATTGACACCTTGTCACCCTTAAATTATATTTATTAAAGAGAGTTTCTTACAACAGAGTTGTAGTCATTACATGAGGCTCCATACTTTTTTATGTATTTGTGTATACTGCAATCACTTATGTATATTTTCTTTCCTCACTGCAGGCGTTCATTCGTGTACTGAGAATCCCTGCTTAAATGGAGGCTCCTGTTGGAGAGTAGGGCTCCTGTACACTTGCACCTGTACAGCTGGTTATGGAGGAGAGCTCTGTGAAATAGGTAAGGGAATACTTCAAAACGTAGGCTTCTATATCTGGATACAAATATGAAAATATGGAGCATTATGTTGTGGAACGTTCAGTTTGTTATTTCATTTTAAATTTGTTTATTTATTTATTTATTAGATATATTTTCCAATTGTCTCACCCCTAGATATTGATGAGTGCCATTCAAATCCTTGCCTCAATGGAGGTACATGTGTGGATGGGCTGAATTCATACACCTGCGTATGCCTACCAAGTTATGCAGGAACGCTGTGTGAAGAAGGTAAGCATTTTTGTATATGTCATTTTTCCAAGTCGTCCAAGTTGATTATTAGGTTAGGCTACATTCATCCCCACATGAACGAACTGAGGAATTGAGTATTTAATCAAAATATTTATTTACTTTATTCACTAATAGACCACTAATGTATTAGACTAGAGTAGAGTACACTTACTTTAGTGTCTCAAATGGTCATACAAAAGGCCCTGAGGAAGTGTTTGTGGTACAGACTGTGTAATGTTAGCAAATACAATGCCACAGGCGACTATCCAAAGGCAGACCATATGTCACTGTTTTACTCATGATTACTCATGGATATTTGGGGTAGGTGAGTAGCACCACTGCACATAAAGAGTGGAAAGTCAAAGACATTTCCCCTATAATAATCTTATCAACGGGGGCTATCTGAAACCGTATTTTGGGCTTCGGGCCAGAAACAAAACTTGTCCTCAAGTAAAAATGTTTGGGGGAAAGGACAGAGTAAAAGGGTGTTTTTAGAAACTTCATCAATAAATATGTGAAAGAACAAAAACATACCACTCAAAAAATAATAAAAGGATCATTATAGAACAACCTTTTATATTTGTGTTTTCCCCTGATTATTCATTTTGGATGTGGAACTCCTTGATAATTTAATATAAGAAATAATTGATCGGCAAGCAGTTATTGGTGATGAAAGAGTATAAACTGTGCCTGTTCATTTGGTAAACACTAGGGGTTACACAATTGAAAGCAATTACAAATTAAAAATGTGCTTCTGTCACTGCTGTGGTTATGACGACGTGCTAAGATGACATACACTTTGTAAAGAGTGATCTATCCCCAGCTACATGGACCAATCATATCATAATGTTGACATGCAGTATATGAATTCTGGGGGAAATACGTGTGAAGCATATTGGAGAAGGAAGGAAAAGTGACATGCTTTTTATACAACCACTAGAACAGATATGCCATGCTTTTCAAAAATTCACACAACCTGAATGGCATGATGAAGGATATATTACTCTAACACATGGAGTCGCAACACCCATAATAACTTTTCCTGACATTACCTCAGAGGATTGGCTCCACATCACCTGAGGTAACAGACAGTGTTTGAGTAAGTTAGATCACTGACAACCTCACTGCTGCTATCTGCTGAGAATGCCTCCCCACTGGCTACAGTGTAAACACCTACATGATTGATGACATGATCCTGCTATTAGACTTCATCTCAAGTGGGGTCGCCCATTTATATGCAGCTGTGATTCTCAGACGTTGTGACTCATTCACTTAGGTCTTTGCCAAGGCAAGTCTGAGTCTAGTCCTCTCTACACCCACTCTCTTTAAACAGGCTACAGTTGAATCCATTTGATACAATGTGTTTAATAACGGTTTGTGTCAGTTGTTAACATTGTTATTTCATAATTTAATACTGCACAAATTTCAGGGAACATCTTATCTGTAACCTCACAAATGTCTCATGTGTTATGATTGTTAGAATAGTATGCCCGATGAAATGGATACATCAACAAATGTTCCTCTTTAATGTTGAGTATGGTTCTACAAAAGGACCTTCAAAAGGACCTTCCAGATCACAATATAACTCAGAAACATCTGCTAAATGAAGCATTCCTCATTTTATTGAGAAATTAGGGCCACTCTGCTTCTCTGTCTCTTGCCTAATGATCTCCTTTAGCTAAGGGGTGTGCCTCGTAAGGCCAGGATGAAAGAGAGATAACATCAGAAGCCCCAAGCAGCAGATACTACCCTTGTTCTAATGGAGAATAGTCAGAATATCCAGGCAGAGATATGGATTTCAGAATGTCTTTTAAATGCAATCCTAAAATAATACAATTTCAGTAGTAAAGATTTTAAATCATTAGGTTAAACATTATTCATGCTTGTCTAAGGCTATGCAGAACGAGGTTTGCAATACAACAGATTTAAATGTGTTTTATCTATCTAGTGAAGATCTGAGATGTCACAACAGAATACATGACTACTAACTTGATGATTTTTGTTAATTTTAATTTTAATTTTAATTTTAATGTGCCCTGTCATTTAAGCACACTCGCATTCACTTAACTTATCTCACTCACTGCCTTCATCTCTACAGACACAGAAGTGTGTACCTATGGCTGGCACAAGTTCCAGGGCCACTGTTACAAGTACTTCCCCCACCGTCGCAACTGGGACACGGCCGAGCGGGAGTGTCGTCTGCAGGGGGCCCACCTGGCTAGCATCATCACCCACGAAGAGCAGCAGTTTGTCAACCGTAAGTACCACCGACCCCACCTTAATTAAATATAGCATTATTTCTGCTTATCTGCAGTCTGTATCCATGCAAAAATATTCATGTGCACACACACACTAATTTCTCTCACTTTCTCTCTCTCTCTCTTACACAAACAAACACACACTCTATCTCTCTCGCTTTCTCTCACACAGACACACACACACACACTGTCACAAATACACACACACACATACACACACACACACCACACACACACACACACACACACACTGTCACAAATACACACACACACACAGCATATCAGAAAGAACAGGCCCTCAGCATGCTTTCTGTAATTACAGTGGTAGTGATTTTGACAGAATCCTCCTCTTCCAAAGAGCTTAAGTGCTGCCTCCCACTGATCCAAGGGTTCAGTCAGCGGGGGCTGGCTCTTCTCCCTACACTCCACTTACACACAGATGCTGTTAAACTGAACTATGTTAAAGAAATCCTCATCACAGCTGGAAAACGTGTTTATGGAAATCCAACCACATTTAGCTGACTAAAAGCCAAGTTTATATTCTGAGGTTAGCTCTAGATAGCACTAACCTTTTCAATGAACAGGGAGACAGTGACACAGCCTGTGACTGTCAGGCCTGGGAACCTGTAATGCATGGACACAAAAATGGTCTTTTGTTTTCCCAGTGTGCATGACCGAATAAGGAAGTCTTAAAACTCTTACAACAATTTTTCATTTTGTAATCACAGGCCTTGGACATGACTACCAGTGGATCGGTCTCAATGATAAGATGTTCCAGAATGACTTCCGCTGGACAAACGGACAAACTGTGGTAAGTTAGATTGCAGAATTATTGGCATGAGAAATATTTGTAAGTATTGGTTTAGTCATTACATAGTGGCATTCTGAGAAATGGTTGTGTGGTGTCCATAGTTACAGCTGCCTGTAGTTTCAACTGTGAAATAGATGAGATGCAGGAAGTGAGCGCTTTGGGGACAAATCGTGACTTGTCAGTTGAGAAGCTAATTGTTGCGTTGGTGCAGATAAGGCCTTCAAAAGATTAGGCAGTGGTAGGTGAGGGGGATAGGGATGGCAGAGCATGGCCTCGGGGTGAAGGAGAGAAGCTGTTTTTGTCTGCTGAGGTCTTCTCAGAGAAATGATCAGCATGAAGGCAACAGTGAGGTGAGAGAGAGAAAGGGGGGAGGGAGACAGAGAGTGAAAGAGGGAGAGAGAGAGAAAGAGAGAGAGAGAGAGAGAGCTGACGGGTATAGACAGGTTCTTGTTCCTGTTCAGGAAGCGTTTGAGAGCCGTTTACACAGATGAGAGGAACCAGTGACAGACGCAGGCGTGAGAGCCTGGAGGGCAGAGCACTGCATGTGTGTGTGTGTGTGATGTGTGTGAGTGAGTGAGTGTGTGTGTGTGTGTGTACGTGTGTGTGTGTGTGTGTGTGTGTGTGGGGGGGGGGGGGGGGGTACGTGTGTGTGTGTGTGGGGGGGGGGGGGGGGGGTACGTGTGTGTGTGTGTGTGTGTGTGTGTCTGTGTCTGTGTCTGTGTCTGTGTCTTTGTGTGTGTGAAAGAGAGACTTTTTGTAATGCCTGTATACCAGGAGTGATTGTGGTAAGAACTCATTGTGAATGCATAGGTATTGTAGAGACAAATATGAAACAGGGTTGCTATGAGTAGGGGATGTGTTGGAGGCCAAACGTGCCACACGGCGTCTGTTAAACAGGAAGCAGGAGCTGGTGTGGTGTGGTGGAAGGTAATGACAAGATATTGGGAGCTGCCCAGGGTCTGGGTGGGGTAAGGGGGCACACTGCTTTGAAAGCTGTGGTGGCAGCCAGGGGAGCCACTGAAAGATGGCGGCCGTGATCAGAAGAAGGTCGCATTCCTCACAACTCAGCTGTCAGGCTCTAAACACAGATGGCAACTTTGTCACAGTAACTGCATTGCATTGAGAGTATGGGAGAAGAGATGCTACAAATTATGCAGTTTGTGTCTTTTGTGCGTGCTTCAGTGTGCATTGCTAGCAAGTGTCTAGCAGCCACCTTATGAATGGATTTATTAAAAAGCTTTGTCCTGTTTGTAAGAGTGGAGATGTCCAGGTTTGATGCTGCGGCTATGATGTTTGTGTGGGTGGTGCAGTTTGAATATACACAAGGCATGAGAATGCTAGATGTGTCTTTCTGCAACCATTCTGAAACACGTGAGTGTTTAAGAGAAATATTTACTTTGTCCAGCTGAGGGACACTGAGTTCAACAAATCTATTCGCCTCTCTTATTCATCTCCCTTTTTGCAGTAGACATTCTTTTTCACTGGACAGCATTTGTTCATTCTGAGGCGATGTCAAAATGTGTCACCATTCCTAGGTGGTGAGGTGATTAAGGACAGAGGGGCAGGAGTGGTGGTGCTGATGGCTGGGTATATAGACAGTTACGGGTGTGCAAACTCCCTTTTCAGTGAGACAGGATTAAAAAGGGTCTTGAGACCCTTAGGTTGTAAGGGCCAGGGGCAGATTGGGCTGGGGAACAAATAGACAGGGGCCATCATGTAATAGTCCCTGAAAGATCGACCTTTTACAGAGAGGTCAGTGTAAAGGAGCTAAATTAACATTTACTATGGGCCACAGCCAGTAACTTTGGCCAGCAGGAAGACACCCTCCAGGGCTTATACAAATGAATACTGCTGATATTGGATCACACTACAGGCCATCTCTGCCCTGCCCTTTACATATTTTGCAACGGAAGCAGTATTTTTGATCAGTTAGGGAAAAGGTGTGGTATATTCACTTTGGCTTTAAGTAAATTATCTTATTAAACTTCAGTGAGGAGTTCATGACTCTACTCTACGTGTTTCCTGTAAATAGAGCTAAATTATTTAATGTTTTGGCATAGACATAGAATAAGTCAATATGTTTTCATATATGAACATTCTAGAATCGTATTAGATAGATTGGATTAGATGTTTGTTTTCTCCACGCTGTGGTTCCCCTTGAGAGTTCTCCCAAGGAAGCAGGGAACTAGCTCTACCATGTGGACTTATGTTGTATTGCACTGTTTACAGACTAATATTTGTAGGTCAGCAATACATTTGTAGAAAACATAATATTTGATTTTTCGCTTGATTTAGTCTGTTATTATATATATATATGTGAGATGAAAATATTTCTATGATCAAAAAAGACTGAACTTATCAGCATGTTGTGTCTATGCTGTTTTACATACCATCATTCATGCTCTTTTTATTGGTTGTGACATGGGCGGGGACACTCTTTTTTTAAATGACTGTTTATTTTCTCCTGTAGCAATATGAGAACTGGAGGCCCAGCCAGCCCGACAGTTTCTTCTCCTCCGGTGAAGACTGTGTAGTCATGATATGGCACGAGGATGGACAGTGGAATGACGTTCCCTGCAACTACCATCTGACTTTCACCTGCAAGAAGGGAACAGGTGAGTGCTGATGATGAAAATAAAAGATGAAGAGGACATTTTTTGATGTATTGGTCTTATTTTCTTTCTCCTCTGGACTATATGTTTAGCCTTTAGAACTCAAAGATTGGAGTAAATGTGCCCTGTTTTTGTTCTGCATTTGTCTATGGTGCTTGACTCTTCCCTTAACCAACATGTCTATTCGTCTGTTGACAGTGTCCTGTAACCAGCCTCCATTAGTGGTGAATGCACATACCTACGGGCGACCAAGGCCGCGCTATGAGATCAACTCCCTGATAAGGTACCAGTGCAACAACGGCTTCATCCAGAGGCACTTGCCCACCATCAGGTGCCGAGGGGATGGATTGTGGGACCGACCCAAAATCTCCTGCATGAATCGTAAGTCTATAATAACCTTAATCCTGCTGACCGTTTGATCCACATTCACGCTCACTGAACTTGAGACGGGAGCTATTAGTTCTCCCGTAGTTCTTTTGGCACTTAATTAATACTCTTAGAAACAGTGATTTGAGGTACAGTAGTCTGTAAGTATCTCAAAGGGTGAGTTATGGTATAGAAGTGCAATCTATTGTATCTCAAATAGTGTTAAACAGTACAATAGTCTGTAATTAAGAGCCACCGTACATTAGTTTATATATATATATAACATATATACATATAAATCAAACAATCAATTATAGTAATCAATACCTGTGTATTTTCTTGCAGCATCACTCTACCAGAGGACATATCTCAGGAGATATCATACCTTCAGCATATACAACAACCATCGAAAGAGGTCTGACGAATCGGCTCGACAGCGCCGCCACAGTGGCGGCAGAAGGAACAGGACCAGGACCAGGAAATAGCTACTGTGGTTGCTTAGTCCCGACAGCAGAGGCCTCCAAGTACCTTTTCTTCACAACACATGATGGATGCTCATGTGGATGAGGAAAATAATATAAAAAATATAGGAGGAGGATAAAAAGGAAATGACAAGATATTCATTTTTGAATCGAGAATACATTCATATGCCTTTTGCAGTATTTTTAACAAAGAGATGCTATTTTTCTAAAAGCAACAAGGACTTTTCAAGTACCTGTTTTCCTTTAACATATATATATATAGTATGTGTATATGAAAATATACATTTTTATCATTTTAAATGTACCCCAATGAGGCAAACTTTCAGGTGTTTGTCAAGACAAGTTTCAACAACTACGAGAAGCCCGCCACCCTGCTGGTAGTGTCTATGCAAATGTAAGATTGCAATACTTTACCATATATTTAAAAAGTTTAAGGATTTGTACAGAGGCTTCCAATCCAGTCAAATGTTCAAAGTGTTGTTCAAGTGTTCTGGAAGAAGAAAAAGAAAAATGCTGCCATTGCTTCAGCAGAAAGACTATTGCTTGGCTTCTGTACACGACGGAATGCAGTACATCAAACACACAGAGTCTTGTGGGATTCACTGAACCCCTGTGTAAGAGCTGTGATAAATCCTTCAAAAGCCTTTGTCGTGCTTTCACCATAACTCACCCAGAACATTTGAAGCCAGAGAAAGACTGTACTATGCAATACTGAAAACTGTCACAAGATGGCTCATTCCAAGGGATGGCACTTTTCTTAATTTCTAAGGGAGCAAATGCAACAAATATGAACTAATGTTTATGTTAGAAATATCAAGGAAGGGTGAAGAATATGCTTTGCCAGAGCTGTTTGTCCACCAAAGTGCCTTTGCAATAGACGTTATCCAAAGAGGTAAAGACAATGAGCTTGTATGTATGGTTTCCATTTTCTCAAATACATAATCCACACTTTTTTGTCCTTTTGTTTTTGTTAGTTTTTCTTTTTTAATATGCTCATTTCCAGGTTAATAGACTCACATTTACACTGTTCAGGACAAATGATATCCTGCCAGCAGGTTAATCAAGTCTAACTGTTCTTTAAGGACACTGTGTACTTAAAGAAATTGTACTTTGTGGGACACTCATAAAGAAGGAAGACCTGAACAGATGCATTTTAAAGAGAGATGAAAGTAATCATTCTCCAAGATGCTCTTTATTTCTTTGTTGTCTCCTTCTCTACCCTGAAGTTACTGTTTTCTGGATTTGCTTAGCCATGCAGTCACACAAATCAAAACATTGATGCAATGGGTAGTTTGGGGCATAGACTTTGCACCAGTGTTATGGCAATGACGTATTCAGTTCTGATAGAAAAAAAGATAAACATTACCCCTTGGGGTGGTTCAATGGTCCAAACGGACAGTATCTATAAAGAATTAAAACATGGCATCACAGACATTTTTTTATTTTGTGTTGCTCAGTGTAATGACGGTCAGCCATTTCCCCCCCCCCCAAACAGATTTGGTTTTAATTGTGTTGTGCTTATCAAGAGAACGTGAGCGTTTGTTTTTGTGTTTAGTCTTGGATTTTCAGATGTGTTTCATCTATAAAGTGCACATAACATAATTTCATATTTATAGCGTAACTTGTTTATTATGTAATGTGAATGTTTTGTTTTGTTTCATTTAAGAATTTTTCCATGCAGTTTGTCATCAACGAAACATTCTATTCGACCTTTTGGTCTGTCTCTGTCATTATGTGCTGTATTACTATGTCTCAAGCAACTCAGATTTTATTTTGTGTTTCAGTTTTATTTTGGAGTCATGCACTGATAAACAATTTAACGTTATTCCAATGTGTTCGCTCGTTTCTTTAGCAACACAGTGTTAAATCTGTCCCGATGAGTGAGAGGGCCAGTTCTTTTAGAACAATTACAACAATGTCAAACAAATTACGGATTTGAGTAATCTTGACAGCCGTTTCATGCAACTGAAAGGTCTTAAACGAATGGAAAAAATGTGTCATTTAATAACCATAAACAAAAACACATGATCTGCCATATCCGATTGTAAACCGTTTTAGATCACAGCTTTAGGGCCTCTCTGATTGGAAGACACTGAGATCATTTCAATTTTTAAACAGTGAAATCAGTTAGACAGAGGTGCTAAAGACAGACACTTGCAATTAGCTGTAGTCATTTGTAATTTGTATGCATGATCTCGGG